>NC_084919.1:2703237-2758602 GCF_949316345.1 Pungitius pungitius | reverse complement strand
AAAGACCAACGCGGCCTGATGAATGCGCACTTTGCTGCAATCATTTAGGGCATTTTTTCACTGATTATGCTGTTCTCCATTATGTACATTACCTGTTGTATTACTGCGCGTGCAACGCGTGGCAATGAGAAAGAGCCAGCCGAGGGGGGGGGAAGCATGTGTTCCCCATTGCAAACCTACCATGTGTTCACCTGTGTGTATTTAAAGTGAAAGTGTGCTTCAGAACAGAAAACACCTCCAATAAAAGCTGTGCCGACATTCCGCTTAATTCATAAATGTCAGTGCGGATCAGCGGGCGAAAAGGTTCCTGGGGATCTCAGAGTCTTTGTTCACGAAAGTGCCCCCCACTCATCCACCCCCCCCCCCCCCCCCCCAACCCCCCCTGCCTTTGATCGCTCACCTCCGCTTCGGCCTTCCCACGCCAATCACCGCTTCGGGGGGGGGGGGGGGTCAGGCGCACCAGCCGGTGGAACCTGGCATAAGACATGCCTCCTGTATGTTATGCACATTGTAGACAAACATTCATATATTATTAACAGAGGAAGGAATCTAACGTGCATCCGTTGAGACCATGGGTTTAACATTTGATGTTTTCTTGCGACCTTTCGACCTCCGTCTTCCACACTTCGCTCAGGCGCTCGAGCTGTTCGCGGCAAGACGTCCTTTTTTGTACGTCGTGAGGGCGGTTCGATCTCCCTCGTCTTTTCTAACTTTTTCAAACTGAAACCTCACTTCTTTCACAGCGTACATTGCATCAGCAGGTGACTCAGGGGACGACGTCGAAGGAGGAAGTAAGTAACCGTTATGGCGACGTTTTTGACTTCGCTTCAAATAAACACTGTCAAGTAGTTTCTGTTTGTTACTGTCATCCAAGAATTCTCTGCTGGATGTCTCCTACTGAGTATTGTACACATTATCGCATAAGGAAACATAGGATACCTTAAAATACCTCTCATTAGTGAAACATGAATAATTCAGCAGCTCTGGACCTGAGGCTGTTTTTCATTACGAAGATTACGTGCGACGACATGGAGTTTGTGATTTATGAGCGCCGGGGGTCAGCGGCAACGTGTGCCGCCGCCCTGAGTTGCGTCACCGCTTAATTTGCGCTCGTGACGCGCGAGGCCTTCGCGCGAGCCACGGGGGGCCCGACCCGGGGGGGGGGGGGGGGGGGCAGCTCGTTTCCAGGGGGAGAAGGTCGCACCTTCATCGCGCCTTCATCGCGCCGTACGAGATCAAGCCCCAGCTCCGACAACCTAGGACCAATTACTTTGATTAATTGGATGGACTCTTCCCAACCTGATTCCGCAACGCGGCGTCTGCTCGGGCTCGAGGAAACGATGATGTACGAGGCCCAATTAAGAGCGAGAGAGAGAGAGCAAAATCACGCAAATGGAACTCAGATGTACGGAGCTTATTAAGAGGTGAAGGGATGGAAATGTGCAGCTAAGAGGTTTATCAGTGTTAATAAATGCTGCGGCCGCCTCCCTTTGCAAGTCCTGCCAGCGGGGAGCCAGCGGGGGGGGGCGGCTTCAATCGTCCGGGCGGACTTGGAGATATACCACGTTGGCTCCTTTTCCGGGGAATGAATGCGGCTTCTGGGGGCGCATTTCTCAGTAGCCCGATGGACGGGCGCTGTTTATTTAAAAAAAAAAATCTCGCAGAGACCAAGCCCCGATGTTTCTAAAATAGGTTCCCGATGAGGCCTTCGGGTCGACATCGCCTGGTTAAAACGCTCAAAAGTATCACTGAGCTTTATGAAGTAATGGATTTACACGGAAACTCACTGCCGGCCTTAATGAAGCATGAAAAGAGAGGGGGTGAGAGGGGGGGGGGGGGAGTGTTGTATGTTTTTGAAATGGAGGGCCATTAAAGGGTAAATCCTTTTTCCTCCTTATATTTGGATCAGCAGGAGCCTTAATGTTTCGGTCGGCTTGAGGTGGGAGGGGGGGACTGAGCGATTGTCGGCGGATCGAGGTTGAAGGCTTTACATAAATGGAGGATGGACCTGGGAACCAAAAATTAAGTCTCCTCACGTTCTTTTTAATTGGTGCTTTTTCCATTATCCCTAATGGTTATGTTCATTAACTTACACTCGTGGACTCATGGAGACTTGACTGACACACACACCCCCCCCCCCCCCCCCCCCTCTTGTGTTTGGTAGATGGTTTGAAGTCCCCTCAAAGGTGCCCCGCCATCTGAGGAAACCCGATGAAGGTCTCAGACGCCTGTGCAATAAATCAGACGTGACGAGGTTCCCACTGTGTGGAGAAAACATGAAAAAGATCCCTCTTAAAATCTCCTGAGGTACCTAAACCATGGTAAAGTGGCTTCTGGGACGCCTCTACAGTGTATTAAATAAGATAAAGTTTCCGTAGGGTGCCCTCCAGTGGAGAAAACATAACAGAGTACTCTCTTGGATGCCTTTATAGATAAAAGATGATAAAGTGGCCCTTGGGGGGGGGGGGCCTTTCCGGTGCAGAAGACGTGATGAAGTGCCCTCTTGGATGCACCGACAGTAAACAAAATATGATGAAAATAAGTCTTGGGTGTGACGCAGTGCCATGAAGGCGCCCCCCCCCCTCCAGCGTGCCAGCTAACGGTCGTCCATCTGGTGCTTCAGTCTTTCTGCACTCCGGCCCCCTCCGCCCCCCCCCTGAACAATGTCCCGCTAAAATAAGACGAGATGAACACCTGCCTACCTGATAGAACCTGGCGTTTCTGTTGGACCATCTCATGCATCCGCTGGAGTGCACTCCGAGCTAAAGGTTCACGCTCCGGCGGGCGCCGCCGGGGTGGGGGGGTGAGCGTCCATTTGTTGTGCTCGCTAATGAAGCCCGAGGAGCGAAAAAGAAAAGAAACCTTGTTTACTCAACGGAGATAACAACAGCTCGAACTACCTACCTGCCCCGAATCCCTAATTGGTATCATTGTTAAACTGGGGACAACCATGAGAAGATACGTTTCCTATTTGCATAAGAGAACAAGCGATGCATCGAAAGAGCACGTCCCCTCGGTGCCGGCTGGATTTTATAGTTAGCATATCATCTGATTGGTTTTTCTGCCTGGAGTAGGCAAACTTACGCACATACTCATATCTCACATTTAACGTGACTATGCGCCTTCTCCGTGTGGAAATCAAAGCTCTTAAACTGCCGTTGCAAACACACACACACACACCAACAAAAAAAAATTCTAGAAGCGCACAACGACTACCGTCAGAACGTGTGAAATGTGACAGGCGGCCAATTCTTACACGCTGCTGCTGCTGTGCGATCAAACAAATAAATTTTATGGTCAGTGTGTCTCTAGAACGGACACTTTTCTGGCCATGACAGTAAAATGTGATTGACGGGCGGACCTGTTGTCAGCGAAGCGTCCGGCCCTCGTGGAGACCACTCGGTGTGAAAAGCCCTCCAAAAGGAAACACACCTCCCTGTTGGATTGCATTACAGTCAATGGGACAAATGGTAATAAGAAACAATAAAACATCATTTGTGCTTCGACGTTCTGGAAAGTACGTTTATTTGCGTTAAGAAGATTTCATCAACTGAAGGGTGGATAATAAGCTCCAGCCGGCGGTTAGCTTAGCTTAGCTTAGCATTAAGACCATGGCATCAAATGGTGCGTGCAAGCAGCTGAAGAGCTTACCAACATGGTGCGTTTTTAAAGGCCAACAACGAGCTCGTGGGACTTTACTTTATTTTGGGTTTAGCATCACTGCGTGATCAAACAATCAAAGCTAAGCTAATCGCGGCCACACGTTTAATTTCACACGGAGGTTCAATGAATGAAAGCAGACGGAGGTAGAAAAGTCCTGACGTGTCGTAGAGCGAAACTCTCAAATCTCACCAAGCCTTTTGCCACTCTACAGACCTTATTTCAGGCATGTAAACCAAAAAGCCATCCAAACAGCGCTGCGAATGTGATGAGATGAAGCCGCTGGGAGTGCAAAGACGCTTCCTCGCTTCTCGGATTCCCGCAGCTCTCTATTCGTCAAGTACATCCGTGGAGACCGTGTGAGATCCAAAGGTGCGTGGGGTTTCCAGTCTACATGCGGAGGGAAGCTCTCTGTGTCTTCTAAGCTGTCTTGAGGTGAATCCCTTTCTCTACAAAAGATGCTTTATTCTCTAAACCTATGGGAACAGCACACGCTTCATATTTGTATTTCCTTCACTCACATGCGGTCCTTCAAAGTATCCCCTCGGCCATATTGGTTCGGAAGCAGAGGGAGCCATATTACAGCCGCGAGTTGGCCCATTGGGGGAGTGTGGCTCTAAATTGGCACGTGCGAAACAAGAGAAATAGATTTGATCCATTACCTTTTTCCTCTGCAGCGTGTGATTTTGCATGCCATTACCATCAGGCACCCGGAAGCCATTACGGCAGAACGTGGGAGGACAACAGCACCCTCGAACTCCCATCTTTTTTTCCCTCCAAAGTCATCCGTGGCGATGGCGTTTCAGTCGGGGGCCGGTGTCTGACACCGGCCCCGGAACGCTGAAGAGTTTGTGTCATTCTGAAGTGTCACGTGTTTTGTGTGTACTTGTACCTGGATTTTTAAAAAAAAGAAGAAAAAAAAGGGTCTATTATGGGCGTAAAGAGCACTGAATGAGAGCACTCGGCGGGGCCAAGAGAGGGAACATTTGCTGCTGCTTCACACCTTCTGAACCCGGGACGAAACAAGTCGTTTCTAAAGTGAGCTCCGTGAGCTCAGCCGGCTGCATCAAGAGAATTCATCGATCACTTCGCCCCCCCCCCCCTCCCCCCCCCCCTAGCCCCCCCGAGCTCCTCGGCTTAACGTCCTCGCAGAGGATCAGCAAGCGGTTGAATGCAAGGATTGGCGTTTTTGCCATTCTGTTCAACAAAGGGAGCGTTTCACATCAGGCATCGTACACTGTGTCACATACTGAGTTCGCTACGGGTATCATTACTCAATCAAAGGGGGGGGGGGGGGGGGAACTTCAAAGGCCTACAAGGGAAAACGGACCTTGGAGGTTAATAAAATGCAGCCGAGCACATAAAACGGACTAAAACAACACGGGCGAAGATTGCTTGAACATTATGACACTTTTTTTTTTAGGGACACTTTTGTTCCCTTGGAGCATTCTATCATCGGTGTCTCCATTAAGATGGGGGGCCACATCTCATTCGGGTCCAGGCCCTGCTACTGTAAAGGGGCAATTTGCCTGAAAAAAAAAAAGAAAACAGTACGTAAAGTGTATGCATTCAAGCCAGCGTTGGCGTATAGACTACAGTTTAAATACGGGGGATAACTTAACATTGATATTCCGCTGGGTGTAACCACCAGTTTATCTCTTCATGGACAAAACATACAGCCCCTTTGTCACAAGTGTGTCCCGCTTGGGAATTTAAAAGGCACTCGATATGTAATCCAAGGCGCATTCATGGCCTTCCGCGCGCCTCCAGTCGCGATCACGGATGCAGAACACAGAGGAGGAGAGAGCGCGGCTCAGGTAACCACTCAGCTTTATCGTCGTAAGACTCGGGGTTGCTGCTTTATTAATGCTTCAAATCCTCGGGGGGGTTTACAGAGCCTCGAGATAAAAGGGGGCCCCCGTCTGGAGTCACTGATTTATACAGAAGAGAAATGAATCGCGATTGCGATGCAGCATCATGAAACTGCAGAATCCTAAACAGGACGCCACGGTCCAGACCTTCATGGGTTTATATATTTATATGTATATATACGAGGTTGGGACACATTCTCAAACTGGAAGGTCATAATTGATAATTTATGTGTATAATTTGGGAGGTTTCCACTAGATTTTAATTGCAACCCGGATTTGGTGCCAGAGATGAGCAACTAGGGAGGAAGACGCTTCGCTGCTTGCAGAGTTTTTTTTTTTTTTTTTTTTTTCTTGATTCAGCAAACTTCCAGCGTCTTGCCGCTGGTAGATAAAGGGTGACGAGGCTGAATGATGGCCTATGTGATGATTAACAGAAAAGCATATATATACATGTCGACAGGAACACTTTTAAAATCCAATCTCGCTGGAATTGGAAACTGTGAAAGGACGTTTAAACATCTGATGAATGTCTCGTTTCAGTTTGATGTGCTGGCAAAAGCAAAAGGAGGATTATATAAATTGGTATATGAGCTGCAACGGCCTCTTACATGTAGAATAATTAACTCACTTTTTAAAGCATTTCTCAAAAACAGCTTCATTAACGTGCTGGATGATTAAAGCGAAAGGGTCGGGTCACATGCTCAAAGTGGATTTTAAAAACAAATTGTCACCCATTCTGCTGATGCTGAAATGTAAATAATGAGCGTAGATACTTCATCAAAGGCCGACAGATAGATATCAAGATAATTTAAAGTGTGCTACTTTGAGAGAATGTCACTTTTTCGTCGGACTTTGTCGGGTTTGTCTCCTTCTCGCTGTGTCCTGCACCCACGGTTCATCTCCCCTCTCCGGCTTTGTCAAGATAAGTAACAATAATAAGTCTTCATTTGGCTCCTCTCACCGCTCGACTCCCTCATAAATAAACTAATTAACTGGAGCAGCGCTTTGCGTGGGCGCATGTGTGTGTGTGTGTGAGCGTCCCCGTCACACACACACACACACACACACACACACACACACACACACACACACACACACACACACACACACACACACACACACACTTACCTGGGTGTGCACGTGCAGTCTGAGATATTTGTCCCAAAACACACATTCCTCCTCCTTCCATACCTGACGGGTCGTGTGCAGGTCCAGATGAATATACAGATGGGTAAATAACCAGAAAAACAAGGTGCGAGACCAATGGAACCAGAGAGGAGCAACGGAGGGAGACGTGCTGGAGATGAATGCTTCTTGGCCTACAGACAGTGCCGATAGTCCACGTGACGTTTAAGGAAAAAGAGAATCAAATAAGTAGAGGTCCAATAGGAGAGTTGCTGGAGCCACGTGGAGCCTTTTAAATTCTACCCAGCTGGATAATATATAACATTTCTGAACATACCAGACAGTTATATTCCAATAAATCCTGATGTACACATAACTAATGGTTATTTATCACACATCTTCAGGCCCTAGAATCTAATATCTTGACATCTTTAATGAGAGTTGGTGCAGAATGTTGTACCGACATTCATTATTCATCAGACCCCATGAGAAAAAAAACGCAACCTTTGAACCGCCTGTTTTTATCCTCTTTTACTGGTTTGAAGTAATATATCCTTTTCGGTCCCCTGTTTCTTTTTTGAGTATTTTAATCAAATCTTTTCATCTGAAAATCATTCTGGAAAAACCCTGTACGTCAGTCTCCAGTCTGTGTATGTTATCAAAATAAATGTAAATGAAGAAAACCCTCCAAACATCACCATGCCGCTATTTTGATGATGTTAGCATGCTGCCATTAGCATTCTGCTCAAATCGAGCACATAGACCGAGAAACCACTCTATTTTGGGTTTTAGCACTTAAATTCACGCGCTTATGTTAATGACCTCTGACTTCTTGGAAAAGAGCTGCGGGGAATCTAATCTAAAATCATTTTGTTATACAACTAATTGATGCAACAGCGATCTCGCCAGGAGGTCGGAGGTCAGCTGAAACCAGGGAAGTTTCACTCTGGAAAAGAAGATACAACAGCCAGAGGAATCATTCGCTATAACTGTAAATAAAGTAAGGAGCTTTAACAAAGATCCCCACGCAAGTGTTTTTCTAACGTATAGGTCACCTGAAATGTTTGACCTTGACCATATGGACTCAAAAGACAAATGCCAAACACATGCTTACAGGGAAAAGGTGAGAGATCGAGGGTTTTGGAGCCTTCCTCCCCCTTCTACTAAAAAACATCCCACTCGATATTCAAAGTACAGATTTTTTTTTTATGTTAGAGGGCTCTAATTACTGTTATTTGTGCTTTTTTTTCTTCTTGTGTGGCCCTAAAAGGGAGAATATCTATTTGAACATTCTAAAAAGCAGCAAAAAAAAAAGGATTTTGCAGTAATTTATTTAAAATAGAGGGTGGTCTAAGAGCTAAGCTTCAGTGTCTTTTGGTTATTAAGAAGGTAACATAAAGGTAAGAGTGAATGTGTAAACATGCCTGTAGCAACATGTTAAACACATATACAAATCATATTTTTGGCTTTAAATTTGTTCTTTAACGATTACATATATATTTTTTTTGGAAAGTATTTTGCAGAAAGTGATGAGTCGACACTTCTCAACCTTTTGAAACCCTCGGTTTGTTTGTCCGAGCGCCGTCTACCCGGCGACCTCTTCATTATCTCACATCAGCACGACACAGCAGTAAAAGGAAAACTAATTGATTCGCCTACATGAGAGGCCAATAATGACTGCACCTCTGGGTATTCCCCCCCGTGATGCTGTTTTAAACCTCCTCAGCAAAGTGCCTCCTCCAAATATAGTGCTTCAAAAAAAAAAAAAAATCCCTCCTCCTCCTCCTCCTCCTTCGGGAAACAGATAGCCCAAAAAGCCAATCCGTGGCCGAGAGCCCTGACGTAAATCTCACACGTTATTTCTGGGGAGTGCAGAGAGAGAGAGAGAGAGGCAAAGGTAATCCATTTTAATAGAGCCGTCTGTGTACTATCGGCCCTTGTGAGCTCCGTGTGACACTACACATGCGGTGAGAGCGTGTGTGTCAGCACAATACTGTAAATAATAAAAGGGCCACAGCAGCGAAAGGAAACTGCGGGTCTCCAAATAAGCTCTGAGGTGGGAGAATATTTATTCACTTTAATGATCAAGCCCTTTATTGACTTTTGGGAAAATCCAATATTCGGCCCCTGCAGGCCAGTGAGACTCTTCCTCATCGCTCTGCAATTTCCTGACGGTTCTCTGGGCCCCGCGAGCGTTTATAACCTGCGAATCAGACGCCCCGCGCGGGCCCAAACGTACACAATGATGCACGGCGTGTGCACGAGGGGGGGTCCCCTGCAGCCCTTAAAGTGAATAAAACGGCCCTCCAGAGTTGCGTCTGATTAGTTTCTGTCATCGCATTAATGCCGACGCACACGCATGTGCACCCACACACACACACACACACACACACACACACACACACACACACACACACGCACGCATGCACGCGCATGTACGGAAACGCTGCGTCTCTCTCTGTCTCTCTCGGTCCCAATGTCACACCGCAGGAGCCCGGGATGAGACAAAAGGGTGATTTCGTCTGGCAGCCGTTTTCTGGCACGGCGGTGATGGATGGAAATCCAGCTGTCAGCGGGGGAGAGAGGGGGGGGGAGGAGGGGGAGAGGGGGGGGGGGGCTGCAGAGGAGGAGAGGAACACAAAGAGTGGAAAGAGGTGGAAGAAATAACGGGAGACACAAGCGCACAAACTGTAAATGGTTTTCAGTTTTCAGGAGCTCCGGGGCTGAAATAACGCTTGTAGCCTTGAAGATATTTCAATTTTTTTATTTCATTTGCTATTTTACCCATCACCGGTTGGTTTCAAGTTGAGTTATAATGTCATATTTATGTTACCAATCTGGTTTGCAATCATTTATTTTGTTTCTCTTCCATCGCATTTTTATCACTTCACTGTCTCCCCGGCGTTTCTCTCCCCTTGTCAAATTGTTAAAGTGCTAAAGTGCTTTTGTCTGCCTCTTGGTTGTTCTCTTACGTCAGTCATCTTCACCTGCACCTGATGTGAGAGGTGATACACAAATATCCGTTTGATTGGATCAATCAGATTTGGCTTTTAAACAGCCTCCAACTTTTCTCTTTTGGGTTTTAATACCAATCACACACGCGTTAACTCGCCGTAACGGTGTGGGGACGCTGTCAGGGGGACGCTGTCAGGGGGACCGGCTGTCCGTACTGAGGAAGCGTCTCCAGTCTCGGCATTGATGATGTATTGATTTTACAGTTAGATCTTGAAGAGGTTGAATTCACGGCAAAACCTCCAGCGAAACTGAAAAAAAGGTTTTCAATTAATGAAGAAATGATACTTCCTTTGCATTGCTTGGTCCTAAACTCGGATCTTAACCACGAGAGGCCAACCCACCTTGAAGCAAGCAATCTGCACACACCTCTCGTGTAAATCTCATCGCACATCGCTTTGTGTGCGTGCAACCAAGTTTTGAGACGTTTCTTTATGACAATGCATTTTCCATGTAACACACATGAGTTAAAGTAGAAGCATGCATGCGACAGATGAAAACTCGGTGTAGCGCTGTAGAGAATTGAAAGCGATGTGTTTTTTTCTCTCTCTGCACAAGCACACTGAACAGTATTTAACTCCCCATGGATACACACCGAGCAAACCTCACCCCCCCCCCCCCCCCCCCCTAACCCCGCCCCCCCCTAACAAGTGGTGTTTGTGTAAATCCCGAGGCACTACCAGACGAACCAGAGCGGCGACCTGCGCAGCATCTCAAACAGGCCGCCACTCCGCCTCGGGGGTACCAAGCGATGACGACGCCCGCCCCCGTGGTGGAGGGCCGTCTGCGCTGAGGGACGCCGCGGTCGCCGCGGAGCCCTGAGGAGGGCTCTGTGGAGACGTGGGAGGGGGAAAAAAACCCAGGACGCAGTTCAGCGGCACGGCTCGCGAGACAACAGCTCTGTCCCAACAGGGGCAATGGGATCCACTTATTATTACACCTCGGACACTTCCTCTCGCTCAGGGGAGGGAAAGCAAAATGGACATTGGGCAATAAATGCACACAAAGGACGGAGAATTGAATTGAATGGGTTTAAGGGGGTGTGAAACCTCGGGGCAACGGACACCTCAATTCAAGCCGTTTGAAATAGGTTCCTCATTTTTACTCTGCTCCTTTCAATGGAGATTCCAAAGGTCGGCATCGTGTGCCGATAGAGGCGGCAGGATCGATGCGTGCGATCGATCGGGAACGAGGCCACACGTCCGATTTCTGAAAGCTTCACACTTAATGTGAAGGGTTAGGGTTGTGTACTGACACAAAACAGCTAACGTTCACAAAACGTGCCCAAAAAGAGACGACCACCACGCGCACGACTGGCCCGGAGGGAAGGAGGAGGTGAAGCGGAGAGAAGAAAAAAATAAGAAAAAAAAGAGACAACGGCGCTCGGGAGGACAGCGAGATCCGGGATTACGGAGAGACGATGAATCGGCCGAGCAACAAAGAGGAGCTGAACTCCTCCGGAGCGAGAAAAGCCCGGGCCCGGCTGAACACAAAGCTCCGGAGGACGAGATGAAGGACGAAGCCTTCACGTCAGGGCGGGGGGGCTTCTGGTTTCGATCGGAGGACGGAGCTGCAGAGAGGCACGATGTAAGGGATGGAATTGAAAGACCCCCCCCCCCCCCCCCCCCGCCCCCCCTTCTTTTCATCCACTACTCCTCTACCTCAACCTCCCAAAGAAAAATAATCCGGACCTCCACCCCCTGAAAATAACCTTTTGAATGACCCTGGTTCTTTCTCAGTGTTATTCAGTGTTATTCAGAGGTTTAATTAAGGTCACCCAGCGTCACGGCTCATTTTCAACGAAAAACCTCACAATTGTTTATTGCTCGTCTGCTTCCACGAAACATATTCCGTCCCTTGTTGCTGAATAAAGAACTTTTGCGTGTTACGCGATCGAGTGGTTTCCACCAATCCATTTCACACATTCTGTTGTCTTTCTCCGAGCACGCCAAATACAAAAGGGAGCTAAAGAGACACGAGATATCCGACGCCTTAAATCGAGGCATGACATAACGTCGTGTCCCTTTGGCGTGTGAGCTGTCGGGTGATGGGAGATATGGGAGAGGCGTGTGTGTGGAGACGGGATGCTGGAGGGACGAATTGATAATCGATCGGCGGGATTGAATGGAGCAGGTTACTCGTTTCTGAAGTAAGCAGGCCCCCGCCCCCTCATTGCGACCAAGTCATTGATTATGAAACACACACGGGGGGGGGGGGGGGGGGGGGGAGAGAGGACAACAACCGACGGAGACCACGCTCTCTCTCTCCCCGCGGGTCGATGGAAACGTTCACCGCGGTTTCAGGAAAGGACCGTTTTGAGCGCACAGTTTAAACAGAGACGCTGCTTGAAATACCAACCTGGGTCAAATACCTGTGTGTGAGAAGTGACAATCCCCAGAAAAATGATCTCACAGCTTTTCGGTTTCAAGCCGAAACATTCTATTTTCAGTGGAAAAAAGGCTCAAGGGGGGGGGGGGGGGGGGGGCGTCATACGGTCGAATCGGTGGAGACCAAAATCGAGCGTTTAGTCTTCACGGGTTCGTGGTGCAATGTCAGTGAAACAAAACTAGGCTGCGACCTCGATCTAAAACAGAATCGTTCAGAAAGCAACAGGTCGTATAGTTATGAGGCGAAAAAAAAAGCACAATCATCTGATTGTGATGTAAAATCATATTTTAGTTCGGGGGCTGTTTGTGCAGAACTTCAAAGTAACAGGAACTTTTGACCAATGATGCCGGGCCACGAGAAGTATTGATCCCTGGCGAGGGAACATAGAGAAAATGCATATAATTGCAGTGTAAACAGGGATTTCAGAATTGTGAGACGACCTGAAATGCAACCGCAGCCCCCGCCGTTGCGCCATTAGGCGTGGCGAAGGCGAGGACGGGGAAGAAGAGGTGAGTTCCTTATTGACTGCACCAGAGTAGACAGCAAATCGTTGTGCACAACAGCGCGCCACGTTCTCAGCAGATATGCTTTCGAGGGACTGCATCTCATCGGTTTCACGCTGAAAGAGGAGCTCCGGCGGCCCAAAGCTGCCTCAGAATAGTCAGGATCCGCGAATGCAGCCCCTATTATCTCTAAAGGCAAATCCCCCTTTTTTTGAAAGTCTTGTTGGAACCCGAGGACATGAAAGCATCTCATTAAAGAAACACCATTTTTCAGTGGATTTGAGCCACATCAGGAGTCTCTTTCAGGTCGAGCGTCTAATGAGGTTTCCTTCCAGGGAAGTGGCGTTCTGCGGGAAGGACTGCGGCGGGGACAGAGCGCCACCTGGAGACGGGAGAGTTCTGACCAAGAAACAGGGACGTCCCAAAAACCCCGGGGGGGGGGGGGTTGTGCAGCGTGTGCCCGACTTACGCCTCCTACAGGGCTGCACGCTCTGACCAACCGTGGCCACACTGTAAAACCACTCGTGTGGAAGGTTTGCAACATGTGGGCGGGACATGTTTTTTTTTTGGGGGGCGCCGTTGGCACCACTGTTGAGGCTGTTCAAGAGAGGGAATGAAAGAATTTTTGCCAAAAAAAGCGAGCAGAGGGTGAATATTTCAGGGAAAAACTGCAGCATTGTGCAGTTTCGCATGCACATGTCCACTCCTCGTCTTCCTCCTGCAAGGTCTTCATCCTCACACGTTTCGTTTGCAGGCGTTAACGGCCGCGGTCAACTGACCGGGCCCAGGGCAGTGCGTGGCCATACGGGGGGGCACGGGAGGGGGGGCGGTGACATTTGAAAGCCTGCTCACTTTGTTGAGCGTCCGGTGACACCGCGCCGGCGGTTGTTTGGCGCCCGAGTTACACCGCTGCGTTTTTTTTCTTCTTTTTTCATTCATCACGCAGATAGCGGCCTCAGCTCGCCCGGGTTGAGCTTCTTTCACAGCTGCAGTGGAAGTCCATCACTCCCTTCCAATGTTAATCTCAGCAGTTTTCTCCCTGCCTCCCCCAGTGAAAGCCCCTCCAGCTGTGAGCTGCAGAGTTTAGCTCAGCACAGGTATCCAGCCCAAGGGAAATACACAGCCTCTTGTCTTCTTATCTATTTGGTCTCTCATTGTCGTGTAGGTTGACGCCTCCTGATGTTTTCAGTATCTCAGTAGAAGATATCGCGCCTCTTTTATCACACAGATTTTCCTCACTTTGTCAGGATTGGCGCTTGATTATGTTTTATGACGTCCATTTATATATTATTAACATCCAGCTCCCTTTGATGTAATGCCGGTGCTTTCTGCTGCAATTTACGAGGGATTCGTGTTGTTTTATTGCATCAGATCGCATCAGAAATAATCAAAGCGTGAACAGTGAAAGATGTGGAACGTGGGTAGCTTCTTTCTCTGGAAATGAAAAGAAAGTTTATGAGATGAGTAAACCCTACGAAGTCGGTCCATTGCGAAGATAAAGGTAAATGGAAACAGAACATGAACTTTGATGAACCATGGAGACGTAGAGGAGACATGTCTGCGTCTTCAGGTGAACTGATTCAACTCCAGACCCTCTCATCGGGCCATAATGGTAGGATCTAAAGTGGCGAGGGAGTTATTTGCGTTCCACACCTGCGGCAATACTTTATAAATGTCTCCATGCACAAACATTACCTGTAGGCTTTACATATCCTGCAGATTTAAACACAAATTATATCTAGATGTGCTTTAAATAAGTTTAGCTGGAAACATCTGAAATGTACACAAACCTGAGTCAGATAGAACAAAACACTCAAATATAGTTCTTGCCCTTTGCAAAAGCAAAATTTGATTTTAGTGAATGATGAAAGTGACTTTAGGGAAGATTTAATTCTAGGCTTTCATGTAACCTCGGTCACTGGATACTTTTCAATATGATGATTAGTAAATGGGCAAAATGTTCAGGATGCGCTGCTGGAATAAACCGTTGTCTAAACAATAAATTCCACAAACCCAGCTGCTAGCGAGTATTTTTACCTGTTTGCAGAAAGTGATATTTCTCTAGACTAAAATGAGCAGAAGTGTTAGTTGGCATTGTGGCGGTGTTTGTGATCTGAGGAAATGCCACATGGTTGGCAGTGACCTATTTTCAAAATGAAAGCTGTCTTTGGTAGTTGCTTTAATTAAACATGAACTCAAAGACGTTTGGAGCCCTTTTGCTTCCTCAGTTATGAGAAGGAAATAGAGTCGACCAAGCCGCTCCTCTCCTTAAAGCCAGCTATAACTGTTTATTATCCCGTCCATTCATTCTAAATCAACAGTTCAAGTATTTAGAACCTAGTTCATAATTTATTAAAAAGTGGGGAAACAGCGCCCCCCTCCTCCCGTGTAGCTCGCCATGTCATTCAGTGTTGTGGTGAAAGAGGTGCATTGCAGTGCTGTTGTGTACATTGCTACTTAAACTGTGTAATTTGGGAATATTGTGAACACAGAAGACCTGCGTGTTGTTGGTGTTTATTTGTGTAACCCTGTTCTAGTTGTGCTGCATAATGATTAATTTGCTTGAATAGTATTGGTCTTGTGGAATATTTTAGTTGTATAATCAACTCGACTAATTAATTAGTACATTTAATTGGTGCAGCTGTAAAACCGAGGCTTTCAGCAAGGCTCTGAATATTTTGTCTTTTTGAGATTTTCAAAAGGAATTCCCTCAACATAAAAAAGCATTTTTGGGGAGGGGGGGGGGGGGGGGGGGGTTTAAAGAATGAAGAAATCTCGGGTCGACCGTTCCGTTCCGTTCATGGAGAAGCAGTGTACCAAGCTGTGAAGGTCTGTGTTGGTGAGTCATGCATCTCCGCCTCAGTCTGTCAGCATCAACGTTATGTGGTGCTCACCTGACTAACTGCACGCTGTTTAATACGGAGTGGTGCTAATGAACAGGATTTTCTGGTACTGTGTCCTACTTTACAGTACAGCTTGTGTTGTCGTGGATGAATCATCTGATGGATGGGGCCCTTGAAACCGTCTGCTCCTGCATTTTTTTTTTTTTTAAGCGGACGTGATCCTGCGCAACATTGGGAATGATCGTCACAACACAGGCGTGTGCTGCTCGGTGTAACCCGGACTGCTGTTGCATGGTGCAGCGGCTCGTGCTCCCTGCGCCAAATGCCTGAGGTCAACGAGTCGTGACTATTTGCGATGTGAAGTCGACCGGAGGGTGTTGTCTTTTTTTTTCTTCTCTTCTTTTCTTTAATTTGAGAGAGCTGACCTGGGTAATCTCATACATGTATTAATGAAGGGAACATCGTTTATCACACGGGCCAAAATTTTAAGCTAATGGCCTTTTAATCTTCTCGAGTGGAAGTGTCTTGTTTCGCTTTGTAAAAGGAAACAAAGAGCCTCATGCTTAAGTAGCGTGAGGAAAAGACGCGGCCCTTCCACTTCCTCTGTCGAGTTTCCTCCAAACGGCCAGAGGTGTCAGAACACATATTATCTGCGGCTCTTTAATTCCTTCTGAAGCAACTTCCTCGAAATGTCCTCTTCCGGTGTAACGGGGGCCTAATCCTCACGAGTGCCCCCCCCCTCGTCGTAACGTTGTGTCTTTGGCGGGGAAAGCTGCCGCATTAATTCAGTCTCACCTTGCTCTGTGAACGGGAGGCCATTGAAAGCCTCCCACGTCCCCCCCCCCCCCCCATCCTTTTGTTCCTCTCTCTGACGGCAATATGCAAAGAATGAATGGGAGTGTTATTCCAGTGGTTTGCGAGAATCACGTTTTTTGGAAAAGAGGCCTTCATAAAACACCCGGCTTTTGAAGAAAAAGTGATTAGTGTGAACCAGTAGCTCTGCTCTGCTGTTGAGGTGGTTTCGGCTCATTTTACGAGGCACAAAAGAATCATTCGTGCCTTGTTATTGCGTCATAAATGTCACTTGGGCACGCTTACGTTTTTACTGATTGCAGTTTCCTATCGGACACACCTTTTAAGTGTGCATTTCATTCGAGATTTATATATGCGCATTTTAAGGATTAGCTGACACCTAAGAACGTCCCCACGTTGTGGCTTCTGTCATCAACCAGCTCATCATTCCTAGCTAAAGGGCGTTTTTTTTAGACGCCGCGCCACGCCCCCTCAACTCCTTGCACGAAAAAAATGACCACTCGTCTCCAGTTGAGTCCTCTTAACACACAAGTCCCACGAGCTTTTCGTCAACGCGTCGCACAGCGCCAGGCGCAGGCCCGATCTGTTCAGGTGTCCCCGGAGGCGCTAAAGGGGAGACGGGCTTTTTCTCCCCCTTCTGCAGAACAGGACTCGGCCATCTGCCGCGGGGAGTCACTGTTGGGGGGGGGGCGGACATAAAGCCACCGGGGAGCCGTCCTCGGCAGCTGAGTACGCGACTGTGCGCTCGTGGTCCCGCCGCCCCCCCCCCCCCATCCCACACCACCTTTTTGTCATTTTGAGTTGCTTATCCTGATGTCCCGAATCCTAAAAATTGGACTCAAGGGGCTCAATGTGTCACATAAGGAAGATAAACCCACATCAGCGTACCGATGCTTCTCGCCAGCTGACAAGCTTGAGTTAGTGAGAAGTTGAATAACCAGAGAGCTTAAAACTACATGTAGTTATTCATGGTCGACAAACTGCAGCCCCCCCCCCCCACCGCCCCCCCCAGTAGAATTCTAATGCTCCGCAGTCCATCTTCTCACATCTTTATTTGCAGCCGTCTGCCTTGTGCCTCGGCCCTCTCTGTTCAGGTCCCCTGTCCGTGAGCACTGACAAGCAGGCCTTGGCAGAGATGCTATCGGACCACTGGGTCAAAGAGACTGACGACTCCATCACAACCCCCCCCCCCCCCCCCCCGCCCCCCTCCCGAGTCAGATCCGAGGGGGGCTGGAGAGCAATGCATGTGGAGCGCTTTGAGGATGAGTCCCCCGGATCCCCTGCACGGCGTCTTACGCGTGACGCTTCAGCGCAGAGGAGGGCATTGACTGTTGGATTAATGAGGGGGGAGGAGGGTGAGAGGGAGAGGGGAGGAGGGGTGAGGCCTTCCTAGCAAACACCCCTAATGCAGTAGGGTATAACCGTGACGCCCGATGCGCAGGACCGCAGATCGTGTCTCGTGGCGCCCCGCTTGCCTTTTGCGGCAAGGTGAAACGCGGAAGGTCACGCGCCCCTACATCAATTTAGCAGAGCGACAAGCCGGGCCCGGGGGGCGCGGAGCCGCGTCGCTCATGTTCCCCTCGCGTGTGGGTTAAGGGCGCCGGAGCAAGCCTCGGTCGAGGCCGACTAAGTTGTCGTCTTTTTTGGCAATACAGTGGCGTTCTGCCTCCCGCCGAGGCCCGAACACGGAGGCGCCTGGGTCCGCGTCCTCTGAACGCGCCCTTTGGTATCCGTGCGTCGGACGGCCGCCGGGCTGACGGCGCTTCTCTTCGCAGTGCGGCAGCTCCGTGGCGGTACAAAGGTAAACGGACACCATCGGCTCTGAGTCAACTCATGACGGGGGGCGGGGGGGGGGGGGGCGACTAATTGGTCCAATTTACACCGCGCGGATTTATGGCGAGATGTCGCGCATTCGCCGCGTGTTTTCGTTTCCCTCCTCGAACTTGTCAGCGGAGCGGAATGAGCGGCGGGGCGTCGACACGTGCGATGCTTTGAACGTTGCTGACATCGCCCCCGAAGAGAAAAATTGAAAGATCTCCGCTTGTGCGCAAAAACAAACAAATTAAAGTAATCTCGCCATTAAACCCCAAATAGCCCAAAATGGAGAAATGGAAATGGGTTTTTATTTTTTTTCCGGGAACGTCATCACCGGCGCGGTTGCACGCGCGCTTCTGCCTCGCAGTGCAACCGCCAGCTTTCTGTCCTGCGACGTCTGCCAGGCCCGAGATATCAAGGAAATGTGTTCTGACTGAAACATTAATCCGCCTGCTCATTACTGTCGCACATAAGGACGGGCGCTTTAATGCCTCGAAAAACCTCCACCGGCTGCAACGGGTCCTCCTGTTTGGGGGGGCGGGGGGGGGGGGGGCCTCGCTGGCATGGCAGCAGGCACTAACAGTGCAACAGTGCACTGTATTTTGTTTTTTTTTCGATCCCGGGCAGTGGCTTTCTTTGAGTGGTACGCGCCCCGCCGCGCCGCGAGCCCGTGAGCTATTGATCGCCGCTCAAGTGGAAATATGGAACTTTCCCGCTGTTCTTCGCAGCCCCCCCCCCCCACCCCCCCCCCGAAAAGGATAACTTGCAGGATTCGTTTCTGAGAGTCTCACCTTCGCCCACATCACCAGGAGGGATGGAGGGATGTATGGGGGAGGGGGAGGGGGGGGGGGGCTGCTGAGGTTGCTTCCTTTTCACAGAAGCTCCTCGCATCGATCGCTCCGATATCCCTTTGCACCCGGCTCTCAGTTGAGACGGTGGTTCTTTTTAAAAAAAAAAATTATTCCACTGTGAACAGCGGATGAAAAGAAAACACGGTTCAGAGAGAAGGTCGTCTATGTGTTTTTTTTTAAAAAAGAGCACGTGACCGCCGCATCACATGGGCAAACGGCATCGCCGCGTGGGCAGGTACGGATGGGCTTGGCCTCTCTCTCTCTCTCTCTCTCTCTCTCGGTGTGAAGCACGTCCGCCCATTTCTCCAGGTGTGGCGCGCGCATCCAGTGTTGCCAACTCCTCAGTAAGGAAAGTAGCTATTGGCTGTCCTAAAAGTCGCTAGATGACGTCATCACCTGATCTGCATACCCTTTTACGCTGTATGTGAGAGGAATTGTGGTAGCATGGAACAGTAATCAGCGATTACCAATGCCAGTATAGCCTCAGACTTGTTTGCAGTCACATTTTTTACCATAAATGTTATAAGGCTTTGCCTTTTGAGTATGTTTTAAAGTTTTCATGTGTTTTTTAATATCACCAATTTTAGCATAAAAATCCGTCTTACCATACAGGCAGGATGCACGTGTATCATTGCCAATAAACGGCTTTAACCAGCCTTTGAACTCTGCGTTCGATTCCCATTCTTTTCTGTATTTTTGTGACAGTTTAGACTGTTCCAAAAGTCTCCAATAACGTCAGGAAAAGTGGCTAGATTTGTCGCAGGAACATACATTACATTACATTTAGCTGAGGCTTTTATCCAAAGCGACTTACATTGAATTATAACCCGCGCGTCACATTTTCGCCTGGGGAGAATATAGGTGTTTGGCGCCTTGCTCAGGGACACTTCGACATGGCAAATGTGGCAGCCGGGATTTGAACCACTAACCTTGTGGCCCCCAGCGCACTGCACTACTCCATGCGCCACCATCTCCCCATCGCTGGAGGTGTCTGAAAAGTCGCTAGATATAGCGTTGGCAACACTGCGCATCGCTCCCCTGTTCGGCCCGGCACGCCCTGCGCGGGTCACGTGAGTGACCTTTCCTCCTCGCTGGGTGCACACCGGAAACAAACAACACCGACCGTCGACAGTCGAGGCTGGTTTACAGTTTGCAGCTTATTTTTCGTTTTAAAGGATAAGCCTATTTCATTTTTCTTTTCTTTCTTTTTTTACTGAAGTTCAAGAATGTCGAGATTTAAAGGCTCTGAGGTTGTTGGAGCGGTGTAGCAGATGGATAAGGACAGTCTATTGAGTGTCCCCAGGAAATTAAACTGTCTTTATTACCTCTCAACCCCCCCCCCCCCCCACACACATTGCTTCCACCACCACAATAGAGCCAAGCGTGGAAGCTCTCAGAGCCCAGACACCGAGAGAGAGAGAGAGAGAGAGAGAGAGAGGAAATGTCAGAACTATATGAAAGCGTGAGCCGTAATGAGACGATAATGGCTTCTCCCATGCTGACGAGTTGACAGAAGGATGAACAGGCTTCTGGGGTGCTGCTGTCAATAACCTGCTGGAGCAGATAAAATGACATTACAGTCAATTAGCTCTCGACTTTGCATGGATGCATCCTCCAGCACCGCGTTCCGCAACTCGAATGTCACGGTGACACTGGCTGTTTTTCTCTCGTAAGCAGGGCGGGTTTCACGTCTAGTAAATAAAGCTACGATGCGTTTGGATTTGTCTGTGGGCAAATAGTAGATTTGAACATCTAATGAGCAGCAGACTGACAACAACATGACATTAACCGTACAGTGGGAGATGTGTGAGAATAAGAGCTCCTAGCGACTAACTTGGATTTTCTCTGATGAAAATCGCCTCATCGCCTCCCGTTCCACTTTTCACTGAGACGTCAAAATGTACAAACCGCTCTGGTTCCAACAGATACAAAAAAGCACAACGTCGGCTCACATAAACAAGTCTCATATTCTTTTTGACCCCCAAGTGTAGAGTCTGTTTCATCTCGGTCAACTCACCTCTGCTCCTCTGCTGCTCCTCTCTGCTCCTCCGCTGCTCCCCTTTCCCTTTCGGCGCGCCTCCCGCTCGCTCCATGCGCTCAAATTCACCATCTGGGAAGGCCTGATAAGCTCCGGAGCGGGCGTCACCGGGCATCTGGGCGTTGAAGTGGAAGAGAAGACCAGACGGTTAACCCGACCAATGCACGTGGAGGTCAGACCGTGGCGCGTATAGTGTCCCTTTTTTATATTTACTTTCATCCACCTTTCGTTTCCACTCTAGGAAATTATGCGGACCGCGCCGCATCTCAAGGGAAGTGAGGAGCTTTAAGTCGGACATATTTGTTTAAGGGACTTAGGGTGCGTGTCGTTCTGCAGGTGGGGGGATTATCCCCCTTCTGACAGTTCACGTCCCGAACTGAGGAATTTTACTCCACCGAAGGCTGTAATTAAACAAGGCTCATTTCTACTCAATTGATTCTTAAATCGAGACATAACCAACGACGGAGCTCAGTTGTCACGAGCGAGTGTGTCCAAGTGATTAATCCCGCATGGAATGGATTCGGTGCCTCTGTGTTTTCCGACATGAACAAATAGACCTGCAAACTAAGAAGGTGCACTCACTAGATTGCAGATCTCTCCCCCAGGTGAGCCTGTGACATTTACCGCTGTAATGCCTGATTGAATGAAGGCAATGAATGAAATACAAACCGTGATCCCCCCCCCCCCCCGTCTAGAGCGCCCGTGCATGCACGCAGCTGTCTGTACTCGGGAATGGTCACACATCCACACACTCATGCATGCATACAACGGTCTAACCTTGGCATGCCAATCGACTGAGGAACGATTCCTGGTCTGAGGTGGAGACAGGAGCTCGTGGTCGCACCGGCTGATTCAAATTATTCTGGAGTCAGCGGCATTTTAAAACATGCAATAAAACGCTGTTTGTCCGGGAAGTCTATTTTTTGATGAGTTATAAATGCTGCAACCACGAGAGGTGCTTGAGCACACGCATAAAATGAGCACGAAAAAATGCAATGGAATATTCTCTGTGGTGCTGTCCGTGGTACTGACAGCAAATACTGGCAAATCCCTGCTGGGACCAATTGGGTCTCATTGTTTGAGCCTCCCTCACAACTCTGAGGCGAAAAACAAGCGCATTAAATTGACAATTAACTGAAGCGACTAAATAGGAGGCTTTCGCTCACCGTTAGCTCATAATTGTAATTCCTGGAGCTACTTTGAACAAACGTAGTCGCGCTTTAGAGCTATTGGGTATGATTCATCACGCAGGTTCACCACAGCTCACATCCAGCCGGGCTTTTCATGCACGGACCAAACCGCGGTCTGGGCTTTTCGCCGCCACCTTTGAACTACTGTCACAGCTCTGGCGGGAGGTGAAGCGCTCCGCCCCCCCCACCCCCCCCGTCACCTACGGCGAGGAACAGTGCTTCGCCTCACTGCCCCCCCCGACATGTTGTCAGACAAGAGGAAAAGAAAAAGAAGGTATTTTGAGAGAGAGAGAGAGACTCTAAACTGTAAATGGCGTCCTTTGGGGTTTTTAGACTATTGATTGGACCAAACATGACATTTGAGTGCGCCATTCCGTATGCAATGATACTTGTACATGACCCACAAACACCTTCCAGACTCCTTGTTGGTTTTTACGTGTTTATGCATCAAACAAACGTGTCAAAATGTGTCCTGTTCAGCTTGGTGTAGAAAAAGAAACCGTCCACTGTGACATGGTAGTATTTCTCAGCAGGGGTTCAAAGAGCTTGGACTACGGATGATCTTCAACTTTTCAAGACATCGGGGTCAAAACCCGCCGTTGAGCGTTACCTGCGTGTTGTGCTGCTATGGTGCGAGGAACGTGAGAACCTTGTACCAGTCGAATGCATCAGTTCTGATGCACCTTGAAAGCAAACGTGTAGGGGGTAGTTGTGTGAAGAACGTTTTTTTTTCCTTTCCTTTTGAACCTCTTTGTGCTCTTCTTCTGGCCGCTGTGGAACGTAACCAAGTACATTCGGATGCTTAGGAGGTACTCGTCCTGTCAGCACGCTCCCCTCGCTGCCTCCTGGCGTCGCGCTAACCGCTGCTCAGTATCGGCTGCTCCTAATGCATGCAGGCGCGGTTGTGTGTGGGTCAATATATTTACTTGCACCGCCTCGATATGAAGATCTAGTGATCCATAACATCAGCGATTCAGGCCATGGACGGAACGTTTCGCTGCAGTGTTTGTCGTCGTCGCGCTTTCCTTGGATCCCTTTCAAAGCGCGTAGCTTTTGTGTCGAGCCTCCCCCCCCCCACAGGACTTGATTTCAATTATATTTCCCTTCGTTCTCTGTTTATTGATACTCTGAACCCTCATCTCCATCGGCGCCTGGGGTCCCTTCGGGCAGCAACAAACGCGTCGGCAGCCATTTTGTTCAAACATTTAAAATCCCTCCCATCCTTTGCCTCTTGAACCGCAGATAAGCTGATTAAATATGCAGCAGAATCTGCATGAACCTGTTTTTTTTCATACGGATCTGTCGCCACGAGAATCCTGCCCTTGCTACTGTCCCTGAATGGACTGTTCCACAAGTCATGAACAGGCATCCCAGAGGAAATCTAAAGAGATCGAGGCAACTCTTCCTGGACACTCACTTATTCATGTGGCGCTGTGGGAGGAAGGAGGTGAGGAGAGGATACACGCCGGGCCCAGTAAGCCCAGGGCTATGTGGTCTAATGCAATGCAGCATGTGTGTGCTGAGAGGGCCTTCTGGACGGATATCAGATGAGGTCAGGGAGGAAAAAAAAGATTTGCCATCCATTCCTGGGGATTTGGAGACCACGGCAAACGTGTCCTCTGTAATTCTGACACCTCGAGCCTAGAAAGAGGAAATAAAAGATCTGATAGGCAGCAGAAACCAGTCGGGTGATGACGTGACACACCGATCGCTTCCCCCCCCAACCACCCCCCCCCCCCCCCCCCCGATGGCTCATTCGAAAAACACTTCTGATCTCACGTAGTAAAAGCTTGTTTAAGAAAAGCAATTTGATAAAATGAAATGTCGTACACGGGGTCGTTTCAGGACCGCGGCCCAGATGATGCCGAATATCTTTCACGGTTTAAGCCACAGAGTCAAGTATAGAGGCGAAATAAATGTGTGGATATTGAAAATGGAAATCAGAATACCATGATCAAAGGTCTAATGTCCCCGCATTATAAACCAAGTTTCATCTGGACTCCTTCCATCCACTTAACAGCTGCTCTGGCAGCTGTTTCCGGAGTCCCATAACCTCTGATAATAATTACTTAGAGAGGGGGATTTATTCAAATTAGTCATATCATTATCCCCAAGATCACTCCACTGAATATTACTTACTGGTGTCTAGTCAATGACAAAACGTCCTCCTCTGGGTCACTGCACACCCCGCAGGAAGTTAAGCTGAAGGAAATATCTATCCGGCTTCGAGATGCACCAGAAAATTGCCGGACATCAAACCAAAATCTACCCGAATTCGTTTAAAAAAAAAAAAAAAAAAAGTGGTCGAAACGACGACAATTCTGATTAATTTCCCATCGCGGATGCTGTTTAAAAGGCTGCAGAGGTACTTTGTGTCCTCGTCCTTGTGCGTCTGACTGGCACCGAGTGCAGGAATAGATAAGCGGGGTTACAGTGTGAATATAGAATAATGAACATAGACAAAAGGAAGATGGATTACCTTAATCTGAGCATCAGTTCCCCCCCACTCCTCCACCCCTCCGGCTCTTCTGTTTTTTTTTTAAATTTATTTTCTTTACTGTGGATGCTGCAGTCGTGCAGCTGACGCTGCAGCCGTACCATTTGATGAGCAATTAGCATCCCCCTCGCCTGGGTTTGTATCGTGATGATCCATTCATTTCCGCGGCGTAACTACGTGTATAAGGATCCTCGTTTAGCAAACATTGAACTCATCAATCTTTTTGCACCCGTCTCCTAATTCGACCCATTGAGAGAATCCTTGGGGGACACCCAAACCACACCTAATTGTCCTCACTGCAGACAGCTCCTAATTACACCCAGTGCTTTAGATCTTGTTAGGAAAAGTTCAAGAACCCCACCCTCCTCGCTTAACTGATTCCAGCGTGCAGGGAGAGGGAGAAATTCCCTCGTCACTTGCCCTCTGGCAGCCGCGCCCCGGATCAACAAACAGGAGGGGGGGGGGGGGGGGGGTTGGGGGTTGCTGCACATTCGAGCGCCATCAAAACCGCTCCCTTCCAGGTAAATGAACGAATGAATGAACGAGTGAATGCATGAATGAATGACCCCTCGCTGATCGTTTTTCATTTGCGAGGAGGACACATTTACGGTTTTGTCATTCCGAACTTACTGTAACTGGATATTGGAATTCCGCAGTCTTGCTGCGGGGGCGTTTGTATAATACACACAGGAGCCTGTGGTTTATTCAACAAAGGCTTAAACGAGTTGCACAGTGACGGCCGATAAAGCAAAGTCCCATTCACTGTAAACCAATTAGCAAATCTCTTCTATGCAGTGTGGAACAAGGAGAAGATGGAAACGTAACACTGTGATGAATGGGGAGCGGTGTCGTTATAATTATATTGATACCGCTAAACATTAAACCATCGGGCACATTACAACAAACACTCCAAACCACGGGGCAACATCCGTTCTGCGTGCCAGCGTAATGGAGAGAAGTTCAGCTAATGGTGCATTCACAATCTGAATGGATCTACCGGCTGCACAAAAGGCTCAAAGGCCTTGGTCCTTGTTCTGCACAGGCTGATGAGATGCTCAAAAAGAATACGGATGTGGTGCGGTTGTCTCGGAATGGCAACATTTGTGGATATCTGCTTCATTTTTCAACAAACAAAAAGGCAGAAACAGAGGAATAAATACTTACAGTGGGTGAAAAAATACATTAAATCTGTCATGCAAAATGTCAAATGGCACCACATGCGTCTCATTAAATATCTCCCCACTTTGCTCTGCCTCACATGAGGAGCATTGGTCTGTGATGTAGAAGTTTTTAATGCAACTGCACCATCCTAATCAGAATCAGGTTTACACGATTGTGGCAAGTTTAAAGATGCACGTGACTGCCCCCTTATTACTAATACGTCTATTTGTGTGCAGAGCGAACACACACCCGAGAGGCACACACGCACGCACGTGCTTTTCCACAATAAAAGATAATACAAACAATAAGTGAAATGTCTTCTGCGAGCACTCATTTAGTTCCTGGTCATCTAAATCGTGTTTGAGACAACAACAAACAAAAGAAATGAATGACTAAAATAAAAATGGATTTGGGGAATGAGTTCCTTTCGCTGGTGCTAACACGAGCAAACGACTTCTGTCACCGAGCTGAACCGCTGAAGAGCTCGCAGTCGCTGCCATGGCAACGGTGCAGAGCCCCGATAGGCGGCGGGGAGGCCTTGGATTCCGACGATGAATCGGACTGAATGAGGATCCGCGCTCGGCATTGAGAATCTGATTCTACTCTCCATTTTGAAGCTTTTTCTCTCCTGTAGAGAACCTCTCGCACACATGTGCAGCCTGCAAACACACACACACACACACACACACACACACACACACGGGCTCCTGCTAATCATCAAGGTCAACCGCGGGCCGCGTGGACCTGAGCCAGATCCCACAGCTCGACCACAGCGAAGGTAACGACCTTGTGCACGAGCACGGAGAGAGAGAAACAAATGCATTATTCAGACAGACGCACACGCGGGCGTTAACACCTCGACAACTCAGCGCTCCATTTGATGCCGTTTTTGGGGGCCTCTGGTGTTTTTTTCCGGAGGCAACTCGTCACGACGTAAACAACGCGCTCTTTGGCGTCTTTGCCTTTTCTCTAAAAGTTCAGTCGCTCAAATTAGGAATCGCATTCGCCGGCACAAATATATCACGAGAGCGGGCCGAGGCCGTGGGGGGGCAGGGGGTTGTGCCCGGGTGGGGGGACGAGCCGCTTCATCAACCTCATCGATCCGTACCAGTGCTTAACTGACTGGAGGGTAGCGCTGGGTCCCGTGATTGATTATTGATGCCGTCGAGCCGCCGCGTTAATGAAGCCGCCACTTCAGGCGGTGACTCCGCAAACACTGCCATTTGGATTTGGAGACGAGAGTGAGAGCGGCCTGCGTGGTCGAGTGTGAGTGTATGTGTGTGTGTGTGTGTGTGTGTGTGTGTGTGCAGAGAGAAGCCACCTGAATCCTGACTGTAGAGAATAATGTTTTTTGGGCTAGAGGGGGGGAAGGAACCACTCGTCGCCTCTTGTGTCCTCTGTGATCGCCGAGAAAGTGGAAGGAGCAACAAAAGAGGGACAATCTCCCCCCCCCCCCCCCCACAGCCTCGACATAATAACTCCACTCTGGTTTGCGCTGTCAATTTGCCCTTTTTCCTGCTGTGGAAACCGTTCGTTGGATGAAAGCCTGTGTGGTTGGTGCGCACTTTGCGCACGTGAAACACGTTGGCACATCCCAACAGATCAGTTAGTCATCACACACCTTGTGGTTCCCAATCCTCAACTGTAATTTTCTTGATTTACGTGATTAAGGCGGAACACGCTCACCTGTGAATTTCACAATGTGACACCGGGGGATAATCCGGTTTCGCTCAGTGTGCACAAATTCCGTCAGAGGGGAAATGGAGCCAAATGTAATATCTGTGCAACTGAAAAGGTCTTTAAACCTCAAATAGATCAAAAAATGTATTACTTGCACATTACAGTGAACGCAAGTAAAACCAGTAGGAAAAGCTTCTTTCCACCACTGACCCCAGTTATTAGAATCAATGATAAATATCAATCACAGGTTTAGTATGCAGTTGATTCAGACCGAGATGCGTGATCATTATGGGCCTATTTTGACTTTTTTTTCAAAACTTTTTGATCTGACTTTTTTTGACTTTTTTTCCAAAATAAATTTGGCCCTTGACGTATTTTTCTTAATTTTTATCGACCTGATATTTTTCTTTTCCATTACTTTTTTTCAACCTAACATTTTTTGATTTAAATTAGCAGAGAGGTGTATACCTAACTACCCTTGAGGCCAGAGTATGCCTTCAGTTGTCGGGCATCTCTACTCACGCTAAAGGAATATCAATGTCATGCATTGATTGCCTCAAGGACAGCACAGCCTCGTACGCATCAGTGGCAAGAGACACACAGGCCGCGGTCTCTCTCCATCCGACATACATTCATGTTCCCTTTGCAGAAGAACTTGATCATTGTGTCTGTTTTAGAAAAGGTATTTAATACACAGTCCCCGTAGTGATGTAACACTGATTAAATACAGAATTCTGTACTCCTGTGCTGACAGTTTTTCCATTAATAAAATGTCAAAATCAGGTAATCTAATGCATAATAAAGTCAGGATGCTGCGTCCCGGCTCGAAGCTCATCCTTGGGTGATAATTTGCGGCTGACGTTATTTTTCCGCGTTTAGCTTCCCGCTCTATTGGTTGCCCGCGTCAACTCGAGCAGGCCTCTACTCGACCGGGCCTTAACTCGACCAAGCGTCAACTCGATCAAGCCTCAACTCCACCAGGCCTCAACTCGACCAAGCGTCAACTCCACCAGGCGTCTACTCGACCGGGCCTTAACTCGACCAGGCCTCAACTCGACCAGGCGTCAACTCGACCAGGCGTCAACTCGACCAAGCCTCAACTCGACCAGGCCTCAACTCGACAGGGCGTCAACTCGACCAAGCGTCAACTCGATCAAGCCTCAACTGGACCAGGCCTCAACTCGACCAGGTGTCAACTCGACCAAGCCTCAACTTGACCAGGCGTCAACTCGACAGGGAGTCAACTCGACTAGGCCTCAACTCGACCAAGCCTCAACTCGACAGGGCGTCAACTCGACCAAGCGTCAACTCGATCAAGCCTCAACTGGACCAGGCCTCAACTGGACCAGGCGTCTACTCGACGGGGCCTTAACTCGATCAAGCCTCAACTCGACCAGGCCTCAACTCGACCAGGCCTCAACTCGACCAGGCGTCAACTCAACCAAGCCTCAACTCGACCAGGCCTCAACTCGACAGGGCCTCAACTCGACCAGGCGTCAACTCGACCAAGCCTCAACTTGACCAGGCGTCAACTCGACAGGGAGTCAACTCGACTAGGCCTCAACTCGACCAAGCCTCAACTCGACAGGGCGTCAACTCGACCAAGCGTCAACTCGATCAAGCCTCAACTCGACCAGGCCTCAACTCGACCAGGCCTCAACTCGACCAAGCCTCAACTCGACCAGGCCTCAACTCGACCAGGCCTCAACTCGACCAGGCCTCAACTCGATCAAGCCTCAACTCGACCAGGCCTCAACTCGACCAGGCCTCAACTCGATCAAGCCTCAACTCGACCAGGCGTCAACTCGACCAGGCCTCAACTCGATCAAGCCTCAACTCGACCAGGCCTCAACTCGATCAAGCCTCAACTCGATCAAGCCTCAACTCGACCGGGCGTCAACTCGACCAGGCTTCAACTCGACCAAGCCTCAACTCGACCGGGCCTCAACTCGACCGGGCCTCAACTCGACCAGGCTTCAACCCGATCAAGCCTCAACTCGACCAGGCCTCAACTCGACCAGGCCTCAACTCGACCAGGCCTCAACTCGATCAAGCCTCAACTCGACCAAGCCTCAACTCGACCAGGCCTCAACTCGATCAAGCCTCAACTCGACCAGGCCTCAACTCGACCAAGCCTCAACTCGACCAGGCCTCAACTCGATCAAGCCTCAACTCGACCAGGCCTCAACTCGACCAGGCCTCAACTCGATCAAGCCTCAACTCGACCAGGCCTCAACTCGACCAGGCCTCAACTCAATCAAGCCTCAACTCGATCAAGCCTCAACTCGACCAGGCGTCAACTCGACCGGGCCTCAACTCGACCAGGCTTCAACTCGACCGAGCCTCAACTCGACCGGGCCTCAACTCGACCGGGCCAGCTTGTCCTCTGGGTTGGCTCCTTGTCGGCGTCTCTCATTTCAGCCTCGACCTCCCCAGACGTCCACACGGACACTCACACACACTTATTCTGATGTAGTCCCCATCCTGGGGGACAGTGCTGTACCCGTGCACTTTGTCCGCGCTGTTGTTCACATAAGACTGTACCACACACCACACCCCCCTCCCCTCCCCCCGCTGTGTCCACGGGGACTGAACAAGGTCACACACACACACACACAAAAGTTTGCAGTCTCACAAATGAGGGACTATATACTTGTGGGTCTCCGCTTCATAACTCAGAGGTGATGATGTTGGGCAGAATTACAGTGGCAGAGACACTTTTGGGATTATAATATTAGATAGATGAAGCATTAAATTAATGCGGAGTGGCTCTGCCTGGCTCATATTTCGATTCAATCTCCATTACCAGACCACAAGAAATAATAAGAATGTGGAATCATACTATCGGAAATAAGAAAAAATAGCTTCTAGCTTCCAATTGTTTTCATGCTCGAGAGACTCGGCCACTCGGCGGACTCCAGGATGCAAATGTGCCTTTCCATTACACGCACGTCCCCAGCGTGTAGAGCGGGCCAAAGAAGAAGAAGAAGAAGAAAAAAAAAGAAGAATAACCATCTCTGCTCGCCACCGCGTTCATAGTAGCGCTTTGGTTGGTATTGTGCAGGTGCAGCGTGGCAGGCTCAGGCCCCCGGCGTCGTGTGTTCAGATCCACCTCACGACTGTTCCATCGAATCCCATGTGTCTCCCTCCCTCCCCTCCCTCTCTCTCTCTCTCCCAATGCTACACAGCGTGTGATGAAAGCAGAAGGAGTGAAGAGCCAAAGTTGGGGCGAAAGGCGCAGTGTGCAGTCGTGCTGTTGGGAGCCAGGTGCGTCACGTGTGATCCCGTCCCCGGGAGCGGAAGCACTTTTATGTCTTTTAAAAGCCTGTGGAAGGGCATGAAAATATGCAAATTGTCACACAAAAAAATAAACTTAATATATTTGCTGTTGTGTGCAACACACAGTCCCCATGAACGTGTGCTGATTATTTTTAGGCTGTTTACTGGTGCGAAGTTGCTCATTTGGAAGAGCTGCAGCTTTTTGCTGAACAACACAAATGGATTCATTAGTGTTGCAAAAAAACGTGTCATCTAATAAGAAGTCAGTTTGATTATAGTTCTTTTCATAGAGACATGCTTTTAGACGCTGTAGCCGTCTCTGGCTATCGGTTGCCGGGTTCTCCGGAATGAGGGCACGGACACTTGTCGTATTGCAGAACTCGGTCTTTATTCGTATTATTTACACAGTGTTGTCTGCTTGCCGCTTGCTGTCGGCGCTCCAGCCCGCACACACACACACACACACACACACACAATCACCCACAGCTGATCATTATTATTTCCACCTGGCCCTGTTCCCCGAGCCACTCCCTCCTCTCTCCCCCCTGCAGCCGGGCTGAAACCACGCCCACCACCACAGACGCACTATGCCCTGGTGTCCGCTCTGTGTCTAGATTTGTTTCTTGTAGAAATCACTTGAATCATATTAAGGTTTAAAGGGGAAGCATGACCTGGGGGCGGGGCCTCTCTGAGGCACCGATAGGTGACTTAGAAAATACAATTTGACTGTAATTGGGTTTCTCAATCAGTCTTTACTTGTTACAAGCGGATATGAACATCTCGACTCAGTTATTTGACCTCTTATTGATAACTTGTACCGATCAATAAACACAAAAATCATTCTCAGTTGATGATTTCGTGTTTATCGATCGGTCTAAAACAAAATATTTAGTCTGAGCGACAGTATTGGGCTTTTACCAAACGTGGCGCCCAATTGTGAGAGTCGCCATCCAAGAGATAATCAGCAATCATTTAAAAATGCATGTGATGATAGATGTGCATGCTTTTAACCACATTAGAAATTAATTCACGTAATTGATTTAAATCATGAGCTGACTAGTAAAAAATGATCATGAACTTGAAACACTTGAATTCTTTGCTTGGAACGCACACGAGCTTGTTGCAATTGAAGCACATTAAAACATTTGCCCATGTTTTTGAGAGGAATGTGAGCAGATCGTCATTGAAGAAAATACGTAGTTCACACTACACAAATGTGTCTGGAAGCGTCCATGAACCTCTCCACAATTCAGAGGGGCAGGCCTTAGAAAGACGGAATAAAGGACAAGACATCCTTAAGGTGCTTCTCATCTGGATTTCTCATTTCGTTTTCACTGATACATTTTTAGATGTCGAAGAATAGCCACAACGACAAAGAGAACACAAAAGAAAAGGCAAACAATCCGTACCAAAAAACAACAAAAAAAAAGAAATGGAGAAATTCCGGTGCTTTAGATGTCTTTTAAAAAGAACATCTTTGAAGAGGGCCCAGAGCTTCACGGCTTCACGCGGGCTGAAAGCCGCCTGCTCCTCTCAAGTCCGCTGAGCAGAAAAACGCTTCGACGCAGTCAAACTTGGGACGAATCAAAGGCGCAGCCACGAACAATCCGCCACGGGGCGCCTAACGGGGGGGGGGGGAGGGGCCGCCACCTCAAATCCTGGCCCGGCGTTTATGAATTCTAAAAGTCTCATAATAACAGTGACTTCCTTGTAGTTTCGGGTCTCTCACACTCGTATAGTGTCCAGTGAGCAGAAACCTTGAAACCTTTTTCAATGAGAACTCTTGGCCCCCCGAAGGGGAGTGGGGGGGGCAATGGGAAGTGACCGTCCATGGAGCAAACGATTGCTATTCATGTGAGGGTCCTGCAAGCTAATACCTCTCATTTGTACCCCGAGGCGCTTCATAAGTGGCAGTCTTTACCCCTCTGTGACTTCAAAGGGTGGCGTGAAGAAAGATCCGTTCATTCTGCAGCGAGGAGGAAATACTTAGCTACTGTGCTCGTGTATGCGATATATATATATGTGTGTATGTATGTATGAAGATATATTTGCTCTATAAAGTGGTGAAGGAGTGAGCAGAAGGAAGGAGCGTAAATCAAAGGGGTGGATGTGTGCGCTCCCCCCCCCCCCCCCCCCACGAGAACTAACTTACACGACATGAAAGGTAATGCTTTATATATAATGCCTTATATATAAAGCATTACCTTTCATGTCGTGCATTTGAAATCTAAAGTGCTTTTTAAATGTAAAAAAAAAAAAAAAAAAAACCCCTGGTTGTTTTTCTCCTAAATCAGTAGGGGCCCAAGTGTGTGTGTGTCTGTTACACACTGACGCACTAAAGAGATGGACCTGGTGGAACCTGTGAGTTGCAGACTGCTCACCTTTCATGGGTGGCCTTTTTAACGACTCTCTCAACACCAAAACACATTTTCAAAATGGGTCTTTGAACGAGGCGGAATGCGCTGCGTGGGTCCGCGTTGTCTTCCGTTGTCAACGTCAAACGATGTGACATTACCTTTTTATGACACATAAAAGGCAGAGAAATGTCAAGCACTGCAGGTACATGTACTTTTGGGGGGAGTTGAACATGACGATATATGATTTGTAAAAAGCTTTGGTGAGATTTTTTTTTTTTTTGGATAGATTAGACATTTGATTCTAACCCAAAGCGACAGGCCACTTCTGTAGGTAACAGGTGACATCGTGTTCTGCTCTGAACATGAATATTAATCAGCTCATCAGTTTTCTACATTTAACATACACGCTGAGGCTGAAGAGCAGAGACGTACACAACGTCGACGTCGGAGGCAGCGGCCTCGCGTGAAGCGTCAGTTTACGCTCACGCGTGAATGGAAGCGCCCTTCAGATCCCTGCAGACCCCTGCAGATCCCTGCAGATCCCTGCAGACCCCTGCACATCCCTGCAGACCCCTGCAGATCCCTGCAGATCCCTGCAGACCCCTGCAGACCCCTGCAGATCCCTGCAGATCCCTGCAGACCCCTGCACATCCCTGCAGACCCCTGCAGATCCCTGCAGACCCCTGCAGACCCCTGCAGATCCCTGCAGATCCCTGCAGACCCCTGCACATCCCTGCAGACCCCTGCAGATCCCTTCAGATCCCTGCAGACCCCTGCAGATCCCTGCAGATCCCTGCAGACCCCTGCACATCCCTGCAGACCCCTGCAGATCCCTGCAGATCCCTGCAGACCCCTGCACATCCCTGCAGACCCCTGCAGATCCCTGCAGATCCCTGCAGATCCCTGCAGACCCCTGCACATCCCTGCAGATCCCTGCAGCTTGCACCCGGGAGCACGTCCTTATGCATCGGCCTACTTATCGCATTGAAAGCACCGGCGCTACCCACCGAAGCGAAGGAGGAGGTGTCTGCGTGGGGGTCACGCAGGTGCCGTTTCAGGTAATGGGCCAATTAAAGCTCGCATGAAATCAAACACGGTTTGTGGTGATTGATTTCTATTTGTATGATTTTGAACGGTTTTCGCTGCTTGAGGCAAATCGAAAGGGGCATTATTTTGATTTATTAAGTTGCGATTCCTCAAGGTTCTGGGCTTCGATCGATACCCGAAAGGACTCGTGTGCTTCAGCTTCATGCAGACCAAAGATGCACTACTAGTTTGGCACGTAAATTACATGTAAAGAGCTGCAGCTTTCAGCGAACGCCCTGAACTCACAAAAGCATTTCGTAAGAATCGCCTTTTCGCGCTGTTGATGCAGAGGAAGAACAAATTAGAAGCAACACAACATTCACCTTTAGCCCAGCGTATTAAATCCAAGTGTTTGTGAGCAGTCGGGACTTAAATCTAATTGTGTTGATTAACATTTGAGAACCAACCACCCGCTGATTAAAACTAGCATTAGGAAACCAACCGGAGTGCTCAGGTCAAATGAATTTAGCTCCTTTTTTCCTTTTCCTGTTCTTTTTTTTTTTTTTTGTAATTGACGGCAAGTAATTTACTCACACCAGAGAACTGGTAAAAAGCTACAGGAGCCCCTGGAAAGAGGATGCAAAACTATTTTGGTCCCATCAAAAAGGCCCCCCGGGCCGAGCGCTGCGCAGCTAACGTGCTTCTCATCGGGGGCGACAACAAATCTAATTCATACCACCAACCACGACCAAGTAACACCAAAGCAGCGATCAGCTGCAAAGGCAAAAGAGGCAAATCACACCTTTACGTCCGTGCCTTCCGGGTAACGGCGGCGACAAAGGTCCCGGCGCGCACAGATGTCGCGGCGTGCGTGCGGCGGCGGCTGCACAGTGAACGGCGGCTTTGACACATTAAATAGACTGTGCAGTCAGTGTTGACAGTATTTAAGCCGGGCTTAAAAAGGATCAGCCCGGGTTTTCCGGGATGCAGCGCCGCTCGGGTGTGTCCCCCCCCCCCCCCCTCCCTGAGCTTCAACGTCGTTAATATTCAGACAACAACCGGACGGCAACTATTGTTTCAGGAGATGCCTCGAATCGTGGCCTCCGTGTTTAAAATGCAGTAGGAGACGGTGTGAGACGGCATTCCTTCCAAACCACCGGGCGCCCGCAAAGCCTCCCCAAAAACATTTTGAAAAATAAATACGACTGAAGCATCATTCACTTCCATCCGCGGCTCCCTCGCTCTACGCCACGCAGCTCCTTTCTGGTAAGTGCACACATACATCACGAGACGGCACCAAGCGGCCCATAAATCATGCAGCGGGACACATTTTCAGCGCGGCGGTGCGCGGCTTTTGTCCTCCGTATCTTTCAAGCTACTTTTTTTCCGCTCCAGTGTGCGTGTGTGTGTGTGTGTGCACAAGTAATGTGCATAATATATTGATCTAATGTTACTACATCTCGAGTTTTAATGCGTTTATCAAAACAGCAACTGCTGCTGATCGGATATGACCGGCGTGCAGAGCCGAGGCGCGTCGAGGTGAAGGGGTCTTCAGGCCAAGGCCCCCCCCAAACTGATGGCGCGATGGAGCAGGGACCGCCTGTTCCGCCATCTTTTATTTTTGAGCTCGGTTCGCTATTTAGACGTGAGCATGGACGCGTTCTGATTGGCCAGTGCGCATTTGCATGAAAGGTGCTGTGAATGAACAGGTGCAACATGTCAATGTCTATTTAAAGACAATGAATACAATTCTGATTCTGAAGACATTTCAGAATCACGCGTCTCTGCGGGCGCCTCGCTATCGGCCTTCTGTCGTGATGGCGGCGCTCTGCTTCCACTTCGCCGTCCCTCCGTCCGTGCGTGCGCGTCCCCGCCAGGGGGAGAGCTCTCAGCTCTCAGCTCCAACCACTTTCCCATTATGCAAATCATTTCCCCACAGAAAAAAAAAAAAAAGGCTCCACGCTCGGTGCCCATCAATTCAGTCAGGCCTCCAGTTTCAGTTTCCCCTTCTCGCCGCACACTTCCTCCCTCCATACTTAACAATAGAAGGTCTATTTCTTACTTACTGCTATGGGGAGAGAATATGGAGAGCTCTTACTCAATCAATTCATACGTCGGCCTTTGAAGAGTACGTTTTGATTTTTTTTAATGCGGTGTGAAGTGAAATTATACAAATGTACGGGAAATACCAACCGCAAGAATCCGAAGCTGAAGTCAAACAGCCGCGGGTTGTTTGGAGGGACGGCATCGCCATTCCAGATGCCGACATCACACCAGGACGTACAAATAAAGTTCTTAGAGGCCCCGCAGGTATGTGGCCTTAAAAACCTCAACATACTTTAATCCTCTTTTCTGCAGAGGATTCCTGGAGGAAGACCATCAAAAATATCTTAATTCTCTGCATTGCCACTGGCGCTCAGTCCATCTGCAAACTCCACTCTTTGTGAGCAGTATTGAGGTTATTTTTCTTTTTGAGTACGCAGTTGTGATTCAACCAATAGATGATAGAAAGATATCTCATCGTGTATGAATACAGCTTAACTACATATGAGGTAGAAAAACGGTAGAAACATGTTATGTTGTTGTTTTAGAGATTTTAGAGTTAATAATAATAATAAATGAAAAATAATAACGATTTAACATCACTGTCAGACAACATCCATCAACTTCAGATATTAAAGGTACAATATAGAGAGCGAAGAGTACAGAGCACAAGTTTACTTGAGCAGAGAATCAGATTTAAGAAACGTACTTGTCAGCAGGAGGGACAACACTCAAAGTTGCATTTGCTCGTCCATATCTGCAGTTTTCAACCAGCTTCTGCCTCCGTGACGGCAGTGAGACGACAAAAAAATCCACATTGACCAAAGTGCAGAGGAGTTCTCGACAGAGATATTCTCAAAAAAACTTTCTTGGGAAAAGTCTGAAAACATTATTAAATAAATCTTAGTCGACTAAGGGCAAACGGACAGAAACTAAAACTATTCCTCTTGAGCAAAACGGTGACGCTCATCCTCTCCTCTGGAGTTGGGGCGAGGGGAGTAGAGGGTGCTGCAGGCTCCTGCTTCCCTCCCCAGCAGCGAAGGCTGCGAGCAGGAAGTAACCACTCTGTTGTGTCTCCGTGCAGAGAGTGGAGAAGGCTGCAGAGGAGCCGCGTGTTAGTTGGACTTCGGGCAGTTGGACGTTCCGATCGCAGGCGGCTTCGGCTTCGCCGGAGGCCGCCTCGGGGCTCTCGGACTCCAGGGTGGACCCCCTTCACTCTCTCCGCCGCGAAAATCGGGGTGAAACCAGGTCACCGTAGCTGTCCCTCAGTGGATGAACAGGAACACATGTATCTGCAGAAAACCAACAAACAGGAAATACTATTTATTATAAATGATTCTATTTTTTTGAAGCGGTACAGATTAGAAGGTGCAGGTTACCAGGTACTTTATGATGCATGATGTCATACGTCATGCACGATGTCATAAATTCATGCATGATGTCATACGGTCATGCATGAAGTCATACGTTCATGCATGATTTCATACGTTCATGCATGATGTCATACGGTCATGCATGAATGTATGACATCATGCATGAAGTCATACGTTCATGCATAATGTCATACGTTCATGCATGATGTCATACGTTCATGCACGATGCCATACGTGGCTTAATGTACTGAACAACTGAGCAGTCTGAATAAAAAATCAGATACAGGTCAGGGTACAGACAGGCATTAGAATTCCAGCGTAATATGTGGGGGTTATAAATGTTGAATGGAATAGATATAGATGGTCCGCTATTGACCTGCACAGAAGATTGATACGTTTATTGGGAGTGCATGTGCATTTAAAAATCTACAGAGGTTGAGTCAAGAGAAATAACTGAAAACATCTGTCTGGGTGACTCTGTGTGTGCCTGTGTGTGTGTGTGTTTGTGTGTGTGTGTGTGTGTGTGTGTGTGTGGGCCTTTAAAGCCTTAATATGTTTTCCAATTTACTGCGTTCTGGGACATCAGACCAACATCAGTGAGTAAACTGTCATTCTGTGACAGCAAACTTTTTACAGCCTCTCCTTTGAACTCGTCCCGGCGTTTCATCAATACCACTCGACAAGCTCCCCGTCTCTCATGAAAAGTCTCTCAGACGTGGAAAAGTGGACACGCCGCCATCTCGACCCGACCGCAGGTTAATTCTGTGGATCAACAACTCCCCCCCCCCCCCCAAGGCGGGCGCGTCACAGCCGGCCGCAGATCCCTCCGCCAACATCGGCTTCTGATGATCTCTGCTGATGACTGTGTTTACTTTAACTTGTGACAAACGGATCCTGATTCCCCCCCCCCGTCCCATTGCAGACAAGCGGCCCGATCCCCCCGACGTTTATGCAACGAGCCCACGTCAGGGGGGAAGGGGGGAAGGGGGGGGGGGGAGACGTGCCTCCTAATGAGTGAGCGGCCCGTGCTATTTGCCCGTGATTCAGCAGAGATTAGTGTGATTACAGTGTGACAGCTGTGTAATTACATGCCAAGCGCCCAACAAGAGAGCAGCTGACATGTTTGAACAGCTGCGAGCGGTGACGGTGGCCCTCTGTCACACCCCACCCTCCCTCTCCCCCCCCCCCCCCCCCCCCCCATGTCGGCCTTCGGTTTGAGCACAGGAGCCCCGGTCGCCTATTTAATGCACAGGTGACGTTTCCTGCGGGGCTGCGGCGGGGGGGGTCATCGTGGTCACGCCAACAGTTTCCAGATGTTTTGTCAGATTAAGTGGCCCGAAGCCCTCCAGGGTTAAAAACACTGCACGTGTGACTGTTGACATCATGGAGAACACCTCCCGGTTTCCGGTGGAGGATCCTGCAGATGCACTTTGAGGGTGAGTCAGAGAAGTGATGAAACGGCGAGCAACGCGGACTTCAGTAACACGCGGCTCCTCCTCCCCGCAAACCACCTCGCTCCTCTGCTCATGAATAGGATTATGATCTGTTTGGGGGTCGTTCCATCGATTATTTTCAGCTGAATCGAGGTGTGGGAATAAAAAAAAAATATTTATAAAAAAACGCATTGAAATGCAAAGCCGAGCTGACTGCGATGCGATGCATTGACGATTCACTGAATTTGCGATTCACGGGGATCGCTCGGGCTTCATTTCCCCGGCTCCCTCCCGTCTCTCGCCTCCCGCCCCCCCGGAAAGCACAAGAGACGCTGACGGCGTCCCTTTGGACTTACAGCGCTCATAATGAATGTAACAAACTACGGCCCGTGAAAAATAGAACACCAAATACAGTGATGGTGAGAGGTGTAAACTCAATCATCACCTTTCAGGAGCACCGTGAGCTTTATTGTTATTTTTCATATCAGGTGAAGGATCTTTCAGTACAATGACCTGCATGATGAGACTCTGGAGCAGATTTTCTTCTTTATTATTTTGTTAATTCTATATAAAAAATGATCACAGTCTGCTGAAAAAGACTTCCTTGCAGTTTGTTTGGTAGAAATTCAGCTGCAGGAAAAAAAGCAGTGTTTAAACCGTTTAAACTATCTTTTGGTGCCTCTTCAATTTAAGTGAGTGATTAAAAAAGCATCACAGCCAAAGATGAAAATGTTTTTTTGCACCTCCTCCAACTAGCGTCGGCCCGCCTGGCCCAGGTCACGGGGTCAAACGCGTATGTGTCTTTTAGGAGACGGAAACAAACCCTCGACCATCACACGGACCTTTTTTTCTGCTTCTAATCAGCCCGTCGCTTTCACTTCCCGCGTACATTCATCAGGCGTTAGACGCACCCAAACACCTTGCAAAAATACATTTCCGTCGCAATTATGCAAAACAACAGCAGCAAGGCAGGGAAAATATTCGCAGTCTGTTCCCATCAGCGTCCCCCGCCCCCCCCCCCACGCGGCGAAATGAGACGCGGCGTGTTTTCCTGTCCACCGGGCCTCGGATCTGAGTGACACGCACTGTCTCGGTCCAGCGCCGCGTCCCGACCCCCCCCCCCCGCGCCGCGGTGGTGGTTATAACTTGATTGAAGCCTCGCCCGCCTGCACACGGGAAAGGGGGGGGGGGGGGGGGGGGGCGCTCGCAGGGACGGAGACACGCCGGCATCCGTCCAAACCCGTCTCCTGGCCGCAGACGTTTAGGAGGAGGGGAAATCAACGTGGGAGACGTGTGTCCCCCCCCCCCCCCCCCCCCCCCCGCTGCACACGCTGCACACTTTCTCACGTGTGCAACAAGCAATCACGTGTGTGTGTTTGTGTTTTTTTTTTTTTTCGAGATCAAGTCCACCCGAGGGAACGTTTTCACCTTTTCACCTTTCCCCTGATTTGCCGGCTAGCTGTTGCTGATGAAATCAAACAAACTGAAACGTGCTGTAGTAGGGCTGAAACCATGTCAGGCATAGCAACAGTAACTAAGCGTGACGTTGCTTAGCGACGGTCCATTCGATGAAGACTCCTCTCTTGCTCTTGTGTCCCTTGACTCTCGCAAACCCCACGATGGGCCGTTCAGGGGGGGTGGGGGGCTTCTCCCCCCCCCCCCTCGTCTGGACGCCGTCCACTTCCTGCTTGCTGTGGGTTTGTGTGTCTTTACGCGGCCATTCGCCTCCCGTGATGGAGACGCAGAGGCTGGGTGTGAAAGCAGAGTGGGAAGTGAGCGCCGTGGGCCCCCCCCCCCCGCCGATGGACCCACTGTAATCTGCAGCACGGTCTTGTTTTTGTCCAGCGACAGGCGTCCCGTTGTCCTCCCGCCCGCCGCCTTGGGTAAACAAATCATAATTTAACCAAAAAAAAAAAAAAAAGAAATGACAATGTGAAAGGTTGATGTTTGGACGGATGCAATCACACTGTCTCCCCTCTGAGGAAGTTTCCCGCAGTTTTCTCTGTAAGTGAAGACACGCCATGCTTGTTGATTCTCGGACAAATACGAGGCCGATGGCTTTAAAGGGGCACCAAAAAAGGAAGAAAAAAAGGGCATTTGGCAGGTAGCCCATAGCAACAGAGGATGCCACAAAAATTGGGGAAACAAATAGCGAGCGAAAGCCCGCGCTCAAAAACCCGCCGAGCGTTGCAGAATTCTTGGTGTGAAACGGGATCCGAGAAGGGGAACCAAATCTGAAAGGCTGCTCGAGTCACATGTAGTTTGATCCAAACTGCTCAGAAAGTGTTTGGGTTTGTAGACTCTCCAGATGACCTCATTTCTGTGCACTGAAAAAGAGATATTTTATTGATCCGTCTCCAAAATGTTTTTTCAGACAAAGAAAGTATCCTTCCCAATATTAAGAAGTCGTCGTTCCTGAAACGAGTTTTAGTGACACGCACAGAACCAAAAGTTTTTTTTTTTAGTTTTGCTCTGTTCCGCCTCATTGAAAATGTGTTTTGATGTTGTCTTTTTTTTTTAAACGCTGTTATTCCTTTTGTTGGGCTCCACGGTAACATCCATTAAATATAAATCGCATGCGTGTGTTTGAAGTCTACAGCGGGGATAACTGTCTGTGCGCTTTGGATCTTCTTTAGCGCCTGTTTGTATCTGAATGCATAGAATCGACGTCCTTGCTGCTTCTGGGGGGGGGAGGGGGGGAGGGGGGGGAAATCACACAGCGCTCATTTGCATAAAGGTGTAATGTGCAGTTTTAATACCGAAGAGCACGAGCTCTCCTTGTAAAGCTGCTTACCTGCTAACGCACGCCGAGGAACTCTCACATTAACTCTCCGCGGGCCCCCCGGATTAATGGAAGCCCCCCCAGTCCCGCGGTGGGGGGGCTTTGCATGCATTTCCATGCTAACAAGCCCCTTGTAAAACATGGTCCACATTTCGGCCTTCGGGATGCAATACAGAGTGCGAGCGCGAGGGTACGAGGGGGGGGTCGGCGCTGCGTCTCCTGGTTGTGATGTCACGGGCAGCGATGAGGTCAGGATTAACTCGTGCGTCATTACGCCCGGCGCGGGGCTCCACCTCGGATTCCTCGGCGTCCTTCCTGCCCGGGTGAATTATTCACGCGCCCCAAAGCCGCCGCTCACGTCGGTGGAGGCAGCGGCTTCCCGGGGCGTTACGAGCCTGCGGCGACGGGACCGACTTCTCAGGGACCAAAGCCCCCGTTTCCCTCCGACCAGCCGATCCCGCCTTCTGCGCCAAAGCGCCTGAGACCGTCTGGCGTTTCTTCCCTTTTTTACCTCTCTGCTCCCTTTTTCAATCCCCCCCCCCCCTCTGGCTCTCTGTCGCCTGTGTCCTTCTCTCACTCCCTCAATTCATAAGGACGCAAACCTTTATGACCTTTGCTCTCTGGTTTCTTTTCTTCTTCTCTGCCCCTTCAATATGTATTTCACTCTCCTTTTTCTCGATGATCACATCTTTTATTTTCCCTGCCATGTTCTACGTCTTCTTACTCCTCCCTAAAACAGTTATTCGTACTAACAAGTCAACTCCTTTTTTCCATTGCGAACCGATTTAAGGCATCAACATCCTTGATGGACGGTAAAACTCAAATTCAAATGCAGGGAAGAAGAAAAACCAGGACGTGCAACACAAAAAAACAGAAAAGCTCTCTTTTTTTGGGTGGGGAGCTGACATTTATTGTTATTTTTTTTTCCACTCTGCTGCTCCACCAAACCTCCAAGGTCACCTTAAAGGTCGTTGGACCTTAAGTGAGTCGGGGGGGGGCTAAGGTCAGAGCTAACACACTTCCCTTCAACCATCAGGTGGTTGAGAACATACTTTAAAGCGTGACCAGAGCGTCGCGCACAGTGTTCAACACCAGGCTGCTTTGGCGTTACATTTCTCTGGTGGGATTGATGACGATTGATGATTTTTTCCGGTGGGGGCCGGTGGACGAGGTGACTCTTCTTCTGGCGGCGTCTCTCCGGTGGAGGGAGAAGGTAGGCACAGCGCGCGCTCACCATGAATAATGCACCAACTTTGACGGAGGAAAGGGAAGCAAACTTTTATCTTCTGAAACGAGTAGAGAAGCTCTGCAGCTGGTCGCTCTGCGACCGCGCTCACATCTTTTTGGAGGATCGACCGCCGTTGATCATTTCCTCATTAAGTATGTATTGTTTCATCTTTCTCCCCCCCCCCCCCCCCCACCCCCGCCCCCACCATCGTCACACAAAGGGCCCTCCGGAAATAATTGGCCGGTCGCACGCTGTCGGGGGCCTGGGATGCAAATCGAGGCTCCGACATCTTGTTGCGTGATAATTTATCCAATCCAGTCGGAGGAGATAACATCTAATTAACTAATGGGGGGGGGGCTGATTGACCGGTGCACCTCAGGGGGAGGGAGGGGTAGGGGGGGGGGGGGGGGGGGACACAGAGAGAGACTGGAGCTCTCAGCCAGACTTTTTTTAAATTTTATTTACTTACTACGTTATCAGCGCCTGCTAATAGAAATTGTCTCGTCCTTCACATATTGGAAAAGATAGCGATCGCGGCGCTTTGAGAGGCGGCGATGCAGCAATAATAATACGTTTTTCGGACAGAGCGATTCTCCTGGAAGCTTAGCGAGAATAATGTGCTCTTTGAGTATATTTCTCTGGCCCCCCTTTTTTGACATATGGTGTGTGAGTTTGCCGCTGCGTTTACTAACCCCCTCGTCTTTAGGGTGAGAGAGATTAAAAAAAAAGAAGAAAAAAAAAAGAAAAGAAGGGCTTTGCTGTGTAATACAATATCATATTGCAGTGTTACAGATGCCGTGGATTCGGTGAGTTCTCTCATTGCGGAAACAGGAGCCAAGTATCGGAGAGCGCTGAGCTTTCATCTCAGTCCCAGAGGTACAGTCTCACCTCCATGCGTGTCTCCCGATGTGTCAGACGCACACATTTCTGTTCATTTGAAAAAGTGGGACTACACTCGACTAAGGATGTTAGCACTATTATTGCTTTTAAAAGCTGCTCAAAGTCCTTTGTTTTCCATGAGAGCTTATAAAACAGACTCTCTTCTGTGTTTGTAGTCATAGCGTAGCAGTACAGTTGGGTTAGTTGTATTGTGCGCAGCGTTTCCATCACATTGCATGGAGTCTTCATTCAGCCTGTGTTTGTAATGTTGAGATCTGGAGGCAGTAAGCAGTATCTTATTAGGTTAATAAAGATCATGCTAATTGGTAATTAACTCCCATGTGGGTGGCAGCGTTGGCAAATGAATAAGAACGACTGTTAGCTTTTAATTTGTTAGAATAATACAGGCACTTTGGAGCATCGGCAAAAACAGGATTTTTTTCAGTTTCTGAATTGTTTCTTTATTTAACGGAGAATACCATTCCTGAATGTTCATGCAAAACAATAATCAAACCACTTGCTCTGTCTAGGGTGTTTGGTTTGTCCATTCTGGGCTCCTGTAGAAACACGACCTGCTGCCTGCTACGCAAAGAGAGAACCCGCCACATGTTTAGATTTACCATATTATACACAAAATAATACATATATTATTCGGTCTCTTCCCAATGTTACTGTTCTTTTAAATAATGTGAAAATACTTCAACTCAAGGTACTTTTTGATTCAAATTCTATTGGTGGATGTTACGGGTGCAGATCCCTTCAGCCTCTTTATGCTGTTGGAATTATATAATAATTATATCTTATTTACTTAAAATAAATCCCGCATCGCCATCCACCGGCAGCACGGCATCTACCTGTGAAACGCTGTGCTGCCGACGGAGCAGATGTCATTTCTTACTGTCAGCCCCTGCAGATACCATCGGAAACCCTTCCGCCCGTATCCCGGGATGTCTGGCTACTATTAATCCTCACAGCTGTTGTTGTCACGACTGGGAAAATTCAGCTGTTTTTTTTTTTTTTTATTATTATTTTTTTTATCTCCATTTGATCAGGGCAGAAATTCATTTTCATCTTGAATTGAAATTGCTTTTCTTTTACAGTCTTTGTGAGAAAGGAGATACGAGCGCAATTGCTGGTTGTCATTCTCTGCTTTGACCTATTTATGTTTACCTGAATTATTGCCGGTCTGCGTCAGAGGCAAAAGCAGAAGAGGCACATCTTTGTAGGGTTTTTTTTTTTAATAAGAGGAGAAGGTCGAAGGGTTGCTTTTCCTGCGCCCTACAGGAAGTCTGTGTTCTCTCTCTCTCTCTCTCTCTCTCTCTCTCTCTCTCTCTCCTGGCCGTATCCTCAAATCACACTCAAAATGTTAACAACATGTTTTCGTAACCTCAGACCTAATAAATGTATTACAATGGCACACGAAGATCCAAATTCGTTTCGTCTGGCAAAATATTCACTCAAATGTGAATGTGGGCGTTGCGTTCACAGCGTGTTGTGCTAAATCAAACAGACCCGACCAGATCTTCTTGAACACTTTCCAGGACCCCCCCCCCCCCCTTGTCCAAATGTTGCATTCCGGCGTTTCGGATCCACACTCTGCAGCTAAAGCCCCCCCCCCCTGAGTGACGCCCTTTTCCTTTCACGTCCACCTGGAGCTTGGCAAAGTAATCGTACCAGAATAGTACCAGAATAGTGTTTTGAGGAGAACGCAGGGATCAAGCGCCTACAGTTCAGCGTTGTGAACCACGAGGGAGGTGGAGTGTCACCAGAGAGCGCGGTGTGCTGACTGATGGAGGTCTGCAGGATGACACCTGTGCTTTTCCTCTCCGATACCACCTCCACGGATAAGACCCTGTGAGGTGGGGGCGGGCCTTTTGTGATTCCCCCGTCCTGTCCGGATGTCAGTAATAGAGTTTTTGCCCTGTGAACTTGTTGCAGAGGGCGTGTGACGCAGGACCTCAAATTCTCATTTTCATTGAACAAATGTCTGTCGTGTTTTGGAAAAAAAAAGAAAAATGCAGAAAAGGGACGTTATCCGAACAAAATGCCTACAGAAAAAGATCATGGACGATGAGTCATCTGATGGGAAGTGTGCATGCATAACGGGAGGGTTAAAGAATACATTTGCATTCAATCAGCTCTGGATACACGCGAGCCAAGGAAGAACAAAGAACAGCCACGTACGTTTTGGAACCCCGCCCCGGATGATTGACGCGCTTGGAGATGAACATTACCTCTCACTTCCAAATCATTTTCCGTTGCCATGGGAATGTAGCCGTCTTTGGCACACTTCAGTGAGAAGGGCCGTACCGAAAATGAATTGGGCTAAACTTTCTTTGCAAGAGTCACCCCAAAAAAATAGAGGTCTGATGCCACAGCATTTCACTCGTGGAAAAGTTGAGAGGCCCGTTAGTCCTGGAGATCCCCGATGAGACCGTTCAATTCCAAAGCAACATGAGTTCTTCATAATTGCAATCGTGTCGGTTATGGGTTTTATTTTTCAATGGAGCTCAGGCTTTTATTTTGTGAACTCGGTGCATTACAGTTAAGGTGCACAAGGAGAGAGGGAGCATTTCATCATTGTGTGCACATGCATGGCCTTCTGAGGAAGGCATCAGAGCTTGCTTTTAGCAGCCCGTGGCGTTGTTTCGCAGTTGTTTACAATGAGAGGAAAGCGTTTTCGCAAAAATGCCGCTTCGAAAAAGCGCCCTTTTCTTTCAGATTGGGCAGACTTTTGATAGATCTGAGGAGCAACACGAGTCCCTCTTTAGACTTTGGTTTGGTCGTTTTCATTCATATAAATTGTACCATTATAAGATACAGTCCATGATATGTGTTGAGCTAGCGTAGGTTGCCTAGCAACAGTGACTGAAAGGAATTCATGAGCAAAAAAAAAAAAAAAAGAGTCTCTGTGGTGTGCGTTGCATTTTCCACCCCTCAAACGCACCGTGTCAGTAACCGATGGCTCCGTCAGGCCGTTAGTTCGACGGCACGCGCGGCCTCCCAGAGTGCTTTGCGCCGTGTGTTCACCTCGCGTGATTTGAGCCTTGAGTCGGACCCCTTGAGCCACGCTGCCTTTCCCTCCTGGATCAGAAAACCCGGGCCTCTGTGGGGGCTCCTTGTTGTTGGCGGGGGCCCCCGGCGGCCTCTTTAGCACGCGGATGCGATTAGCGAATGTCACCGCGCAGCAGGGCTAATTCAGACCCCTTTCCTCTCTGCTGGAGTTGCGATCCCAAGAAAATCAAATTATAGAGCCATTAATTTGTCTAGGTAATCCAGCCTGTCTTCTGCTCTGCAGAAGGGATCTCCCAGGACTGCGTTTCGTCAAGAGTGTGACGCCAGTGAAGCATTATCTAATTAACAGGAGAGGACGGCGCGGCTGGAGGAATAACGTCTGGCCCGAATCACCTGCCAACTGTGGTGACACGCTGACAAAGTTGTGTATGTATGATTCTGAAATATCATCTACTCAGTAGAACCGCTAATGAAGGGTCCTGAGATTTAAATTTAAATTGGTACTGACGAGTGATGTTTCCACTCAAGTACCTCACACATGTTTTGTGGGAGTGTGTTTGTGCTCAAGATGTTGGTTTATTACAAAGGATGCACTCAAATATATATATATATTTTTTTTTAAAGGACGGAATTTCACACAAAGCAACATTACAATGACAAGTCAAGTTTGAATCTTGAAACTTCAGGTAGAAAGAAGCGCATCTCGCCGCCGTTGGCTCGCTAATGTTCCCTCCAACGCGATGACACAAAATGGATCGGTTTGGAAAAAGGGAGAAAGTGAAGTGGAAGAAAAAACCCTGCAACCGTGAAAGCTGCGAAGCACGGGAAGGGGAAATTTGATGCGGAATACATTACACTCATGACGGCGGGCAGTGATGGATGAGGCTGAGCGGCGTGTTTGTTTCAGTCATCGCAGCTGACAGCGGCACAACGCGCACTTACAGCCCCGTTATGCGTTTCTTTTGTCATTGGTTTTTGGAATGTGATTCCGGAAAAACAACGTGCAGATTAGTTTTCAAACGGTTCACAACCCCGGCCTTAATCTAACAAAATAAGGATTTCACGTTGCCCATCAGCAGCAAGGCACTTTGTGAATTTCGAAAGGTACTTCTCACTGCGCGGCTAGCCGCTAGCGGCTAATGCTAGCGGCTAATGCTAGCGGACATTAGTTTGTTCGGTAGTCCCTCTTTATCATCTACTTGTATTTGAGCCGCAATCGTAGTGCTGATCCGACGGGGTGTGTGTGTGTGTGTGTGTGTGGTGTGGGGGGGGGGGGGGGGGGCAGAACAGTAAGGGCCTCATTTTGTGCTTGAGGGCCAAACAATGCGGAATCAGAGCAAAGCATTCGTTAGCCGGCCGCGAATGCATTCTCTCAGCTCCACGCCGTGCACGCGGATTTGTTTATAGAAATACAAAGTTCAAAGGAAGAAACAATAAAAGGAACTCGCGGCCAAAAATGAAAAATGCTCCTGATTCTGTTTTGTTATTAAAACGATCTTTTGCAATTGCCTCGTGATGAATTGCCAGAAATTCAGAAACTTCGACCCTTATGACATTCTGCGCTCTTTATTTATATACACATACACGTCCCTGAAAATCTTCATTCAGTTCACCCTGATCGAGTCAACACATCTCGATTATCTCAAACCTACAGGCTCAACCTCCTTTTTTTTTAACTGCACAAATGCATTGTTGACGTCTCTCGGTCTCGGAAAAAAAAAACTCACAAAAGGCTGCTTTGCTCCATGTATTTTGGACATTCTCGTCTTGTTTCTGACTCCTTTGGCGGACGGCAAAGAAGAATTCACATTGCGGCCTCGCCTGGTGAAAAACCCGGTTGGAACTGGGTGTACCGCGCCGCGGTCCGAAGGTAGGGGCCGGTGAATGTGTAATGTGGAGAGGAGCCCGGATTGGGGGGGGGGGGGATGATTAAAGAGTACATCGGCCCTTACTGTATCTACGCCTCTCTCATTAGCAGACATGAATAGAGTGGGAATTGCTCTGAAATATGATTCTGAAATATTCATTTTCCCCTTGATTAGATTTGAAAATGATGACTGAAACTTAAAGCGTAATCAGGGATTGGTGACGCGAGCCTTTGCAGAGAGAGAAGAGAGAGAGAGAGAGAGAGAGAGAGACTCTCCTACGATTACTTTGTCTTGGTCCTAAAGCAAGCAATGATGGAAGCAAATCACTCCGCACTGAATTCCATTTGTTCTCCACTCTCACTTGTGTCTTTTTGTGTGTGTGTTTTTTTTTCCTGCCGCGTCAAAGCTCTTTGCCAAACATCATCCCACTTTGAACAAAAGAAAAAGTACAAGAAAGAAAACCCGCGCTTCTTTTCTTTTCTTTTTGTTTTTTGCCGCTCACGTGGCGCACTCAGGGGTGTTACTCTGTAATCACATTAGCAGATCATTTGTGACGGCTCTTTCGCGGCACGCAAAGTGTTTAAAGGGATCTCTTCTCTCGCAGCAAACGCGCCGGGAGGAGTCTTGAAGCAGACGTTTTTTTTACCAAAATAAAGGAGCCGGGGAGGATACAGACGGAACGGGCTTTTGTCATTGCGAAACGCAATCATCGGCGGTTTGTTTGCATGCAAGTCGGAAACGCAACCGCGGGGTCCCAGAGTGAATTAACGATAACGAGGCGCCATTATCCCCAATCTGCGTCCTTTTGTTCGAAAAAAACGCGGCCTCGGTCCCGCCAGAGAGTATTCCGCCATCTCGTGACACACACACACACACACACGAGAGCTCATGCTGTGGAATGACTTCTCCTTTGCACACCGAGGACGTGACCCGAACCTTTGCAAATGCCGTCTTCCTCGTGACTAAGTATGCTGCTGCTGTTCGTGTCACAACAAACATCCCCCGGGTGGAGGACGGATGACTGACAGGCCGTGAGTGATAATCCGTCACATTGTGTCATTATGCCTTTATGCTGACTCACCGCGCATTCCCGAAGCGCGAACACTTGACAACCAGACGCGCGATGACACTTGACAGCGGCGCGCACACACACAAGAGGAGCCGCCGCCGCCGTCGCCTTTTTGTCATCGCAGCAGGAGTGACAGGGTTTTAAAACTTTCAGAGCGGCGGAGTAAATAAACACTGCTGTGGCATCTTGCAAGCGGGTTGGGCTCGACGCGGCGTTGGAGCATGCGATGAACTCATGCGAGTGCGTGGGTGAAAACCCCTTGAAAAGCACAAAAGCCCTCAGCCCCCCCCCCCCCCCCCCCCCTCCCATCGACCACGGCCGCCCTCCCGGCAGTCTGTTTAGCAACTCGCCGCATCGATCGCTTAAAGTGAGTGCCCTGCCACGATCGGCATCCTGTGACATGAGGGGGGGGGGGGGGAGCGGGGGAGTGCAAGAGGTGCAATTAGCTGCTCCCAGGAGCAGTGCGGGAGTGACAGGCAAACAACATGGGTGGGGAGGGAAACACAAGAGAGGGGGAGGAGACTAAAGGTGCACACGCGGAGAAAGGGATGGGTGAGAGGTGAGGGGCGGGCAGTACCCGAATGGGCCGTTATGCCCCATCTATCCATCCCCGCGCCGCCGTACCCGCCCCTGCCCCCCCTCTCCGCCCACGCCGCAGGAGTTTTAATTGGCCCCGAACGCGCTGTTTGGAGAAGGGCTCCGTGGGGGGGGGGGGGGGGGGGTGAGGTGAGCTCGGTCATGCTGGAAATACAAGCTCGAAAAGAGCGGGCGGAGGAGTTAGGCCTCAAATCGACGTGGAGGGTTCGTTGTGTTTTGCAACAATTAGGTTGAGACGGCTCTTTGCTTTCACCCATCATGGGACGTGTCTTGTGTGTGACACTTTGACAATGAGACCTTTTTGTGGGCCATCAGTTGGGACTGAACCAGCTGGTATTAATTTGCACTGACAAGGGTCTGTATTGCTTTTTAACTACTGATAGTTTTCAGCTGTTGTCTCAGCTTTCCAGACCTTTTTGCACCTCCTTTTCTTCATGTGTTCAACACTTTTTCCCTGTGTCATATCACATGATTACACATGACTTTATTTCTGAACTCTTTTGTTTTGTTTTGTTCTTTCACGAGGGGTTACACATTTAAAGTTTGCACCACCAATGACCGACCGCCATGTGAGGACATTTGATTTGGAGAAATGGCCTTTACAGATGGAACTAATATAAAACCAGCTGCCCAATAAGCGTGACGAAAAATAAAAACATTCTACTCATGCAAATTCACACGATCTGGTCTTGATTCACACAAACAAACCCGTCGACGAAACGAAGGTGCTCCGAGGATTGCTTTTTTTATGGCTGTTATCATCTTCACACCTCTCTCTTATCCCTCAAGCACAATTAAACTTATTCTGATGGCCTTGTCTGATCCAGGTGTGTCAAACAAAAACATCCCACAAACACGCACGCGTGTCCATAATGGATGTGCTCCACTCCCTCCAGTTGGAGGCCAGCATCGGGATGAATTAATCATGGAGGGGAGTGTGTGTGTGTGTGTGTGTGTGTGCGCTCTTGGGTGGAGACAAGACGGCGGGACGCGGAGCGTGAGGCCAGGACGCTGATGAGCGATGATGGAGGTGAGGAGCGGGCGGCGACCGGAGCACGCGAACGCGCCTCAGCGAAGGCGGGGGGGCGCGTTCGCAGGACGCCGTCGCGTACGACCACATGACACCTTGTGTCGTAAAAGCTGACCTCATATAATACGGCAAATGAATCACTGCTGGAAAAGCACGTGACGCCAATACAGGATTCATCGGTCGAACATTGTGTGTTTTTTCCTTCGTTTCGATGTCTTGGAGGACGCTCCGTGTCTCGACACTTTCAGACTATTGGAAGGTTGTAGATGAAAAGGAAAAAGCTGTCCCTCAATATAGAAATCTCTGAAAGGCAATTTAACACGTGAACACTTTGTACACTTTCACTTATGTGAAAATGAATGTTGAGGGTTAGGGTTAGGTGGAGCACATGTCCTCTAAAAGGTCCATGAGAAAATCTCTTTTTTATTAGTTTTAATCCCTTTGTATTTGTATCATTTGGATCGATTCATGCTTCGACCCGGCGGGTGAGAGAAAGGAGAGAAATGGGCAGGATTTCAGTATCTGACTCAAGTGGCGCAGCGGCACAAACCGGTGAAATCTCCCCCCCGCCCCCCACGGTGTGAAGCCCCCTCCGTCTGTTCAGCGCTTCGCCTTCGAGCGAACGCGTTTCCCATCGTGTGAGTGCAACTTAAATGCTCCATCTAGATGTTTCAGCTGCGGTGAAGATACCATCAATATCACTAATGTACCTCGCAAGGGCGAGGCGACATTGTGCTAAGAGCAACTGTGAAGTTGAATTACGCCTGCGGGGGGGGGGGGGGGACGTCACCTCCTTGGATGCTTTCTGCTTCAAGGTCGGCCCTGAGCTGGTGCGATGTGACCCCCCCCCCCCCCCGGGGTGAAAGAGGAGATGAAGTACGTTAAAAAAACCGAACACACGCGTCATTCCCTGAGAGACTCGAGCGTGATCCAACGACGGGCCTGGACAGACCGAGTCGTCCACGGTCCGACTGTCTCTCGGGGGGGGTGGGCGTCCTTCTCTTCCAGTGGGGATGAAGACACACACTGAACAGCTTCTTTGTTTGTAACAAGGAGGGGCGGGCCCCTTTTCGGGAATTTGCGATCCAGAAGGAACAAAGGCAAACGTTTTAGTTCTCCGATGGAAGCAGATAGAAGCCTCTTTTTTCACCGATACCCCCCCCTCCCCCGCCCCCCCCCTTCATCTGGGCGAGTGGTTAGAAGCAGAGCCGCGTAACAGGATTAGGTGCCGAGCTCACCTTTTACCGAGCAGACGGCAGGGGCTCGATCGATATGTGACTAATGTGATCGGGGGCGAGTGCTATCGCCAAACCGCGCGCCTAGGGGGGGCGTGGCTCCTTATTTTGCAAAATGTTCCACCCTTCCTCCCCCCCCCCCCGTGCCTGAATTCCAAAACGCCAGTGGAGCAGAAAGTCCAATCAGCAGATCAGAGTCCTTGTTGGTGACAAGCAGCCCGGTACCTGCAGGTAACGTGAGCCGCGAGTATCTCATTAAAACGGACCACAATGGCTCTGCCTGTGTCCATTGTGATTCCTCAGTGATGTATTCCTCCCCCCCCCATCCCGCTAATGTAACAGTGCCTCACATCCAGAACTCTCCCTTCGCCTCGCCATTCTCTGCTTCTCCCCGGGAAAGCCAGCGCGCACCCCCCCCCCCCTACCTCCCCTCCACTTCCCCCCCTTTAAGTTAATGAAATTGTCACAGCACCTTATGAAATCGGCACCGTGTAAGCAATAACATCTGGCAAATAGATGGCGCATATAATGTCGGCTGAGCCTCGCTGCGCACCGCGCCCGTTAATGAGTGGAGGGACGCGGGGCGGATCGATGATGGACAGACGTGTCGGAGCGCGGGAGAGCAAAAGTAAAAGTGGGTTTAAAAGAAGAAAAAAAAGGGCTCAAGAATGCTTCTGTTTGTGTAATTAACATAGTGTGATGTCATTGATTAGTGGAGCAGAATAGAAGCTGAGAGGGTTTCAATCGACAATAACCATGGAGGAAATACATTAAAGTGTTGAAATGTGGAAAAACCTTAGCTCAGGGGACGATGACAGATTTAATCACCGCCGCACGGATAAAAGCTTTCAAATCAGGGAGCCTTTGTGAATTATCACGCCATCATGCTGATCGATAGCTGTTGAAGCACAGCTATCTGGTTGCTCTGTTTGGCCATTTGAGGATCCTGTTCGTGGAAACCTGAATTTAATTTTCACAGATGTCTGCGGGTCGTTGACTCCTTCGGGATCCTCTGTGCTCTCCAATGAGTTTGTGTTTGCAAAAGTCATCCTGCCCCTAATAAGACTCTTATTAACACTCCAGAAAAAGAGATGATCATGAATACGTTTTTTTTTTATAGATATCGTTTTAATAATGTGAGTTGCGACTACCCTATTTATGCCCATGTTCCTTTTGGTATTTCTAGTTGTAAAATGGCAGCGGTGTAAATAGTGAATCTACTGGCACCTTCCTGGCTGGTACTTAATCCTGGTGTGACTCAGCTCATGAAATGAGCATCCGGAGGGGGGGGGGGGGGGGCGCTTACCCAAAGGTTATGGCAGAGGGATTCGCTGAAGACTCCACCAAGGATCTGCACGATGATGCGAACCCGCAAAGGGGAACCGGCTCCCCCCCCCGCCCGCTATCCAATCCATCAAGCAGCCCCCCCCCCCCCCCCTCCTCGCTGCTCCGCCCGTGTTCTTTCTCGCCCCGGGTTTCCCGTGAGGAGCGTTCGGTCAGCAGTGCTGAGGGCGGCACATTGGACTCGCATCACAGCGTAATTAGAGCTCACACCCCCACGTATCAAAGTTCTGCTTGGCTGGGCTCTCCCGAGACACACACACACACACACACACACACACGACCCCGGGGTCACCCAACGCACACGCATACACGCTCACAAACAGGCCAATGCATGCATGGACGGATCCACTCGTCGTGTGAGAAGTGGTTCAAGAAATCAAAGAGATCCCTTTTCTCTCTCTTTTTATTTTAACGGACGCACTTGATTACGGTCAGCGCCAATCAGGCCTCCCACTTTACATCTATTAGCGCCGTGTAAGTTACAAAGCGTTGTATGGCTGCCCCGGCGATTAAACGACTGCTGGGGGGGAAAGGCGATGACTGATGACGAAGAAGTAAGTACACGCTAATAGAGGGAAAGACCGATGAGTGAAAGCTTCGACAGTCTCAGTCAATGCATCCCAAACACACGGGTTGTTCCCCACATGCGACCAACCACGTGCCTCGAAAATGATCCCAGGCGCTGCTTCGGGCGGAAATGACAGTTTTCACACCAAGAGGTGTGATGAGGTTTCGGCAACCTTTGGCGAAATGTATACTCTGCCAGCGCTTTAAATATTCACGATGCCGTAAGCTCCAGGGGGGGGGGGGGAGTTCAGCTTATAATCACCCCGTCACGAAGGTAGAATAAAACCCAGATGGTTCACGCAAGGAGCCTGACAGTGAGAGAACATCCATGGAGTTGCTATTCCTCCACGATGCAGTGAATGCCGTCCGGCCTGCATCATTAGCCTGCATCCATGGGTTCGTCGCCCCAAACTCAAACGGGTTTCACACGTCTCTGAGCGACAGCATCATTGAGCTGCTTCTACCCACACCTCCCCCCCCCCCCCCCTCCCGCCCAACCCGCCCCCTCCCCCGTTGACTTCACAGCCAAAGGCCACTGGCGGCAACGCTTTTCATGTGGTGATGAAGAAAGAAGAAGAAGAAGGGATTCATATCCGTCACCTGCCACAAAGTAAGCAGTAGCTCACTTCTAACAGTTCGTGACACATCGCAACGAGATCACCGCCCCCCCCCCCCCCATGCCCCCCCTCCCCCACCACCCTCAGGCTCTGTCGTCTTGGGTTTATTTTGGCTGCTGCTGTCACGTCGTTCCTGGAGCGATGTTTGATGTTGAGAAGTCCAGACCAGCTAAGTG
>NC_084919.1:2656238-2703037 GCF_949316345.1 Pungitius pungitius | reverse complement strand
TTATAAAATTTGGGGGTCTCACGAGGAAATGAAATAATCGTATCATGTTTACCTGTGTTTTGAACAGTGAGAATGTGCGATCAAAACCTGCCCGAAATTGCGCATAACCCCAATGACTGCATGATTATTGATTAACTGAATGTCGTCCTGCAGAGGGCGCCAAACCACACACTGGTGCCCCAGCACTCCCTTTCCCCAGAAGGCCCCCCAGCTGCCTTTAAAGACGAGAACCTCGCAGTTTCATTGCATCAAATAGAATGGATTTTCTCTCACAACATCAAATACAGTTGTTTGTCACTTTGTTTAAAGATTTAAAAGAAAATTCAACATTACTTGTCAAGACAATGTTACACTTTCGAGTAGGAGTTGATCTGGTTCTTGGAACTGGACCTTGAAAAGACAATTAATAAGACACCAGCGGGAAACCTAATTCATAGATGAATCAAACTGTGGCTCTAGACATTCATCCCTATTTGTCCCAAAAGCATATTTGCTGATTCATTTGTGAAACTATATACCTAATTAAAAACATTTAATCAAAACTGTGTTGCTAGGAAACAGCTATTTTCCAAAAGGAAAGGCAAAGCAGTTCAACCATTTCCAGTATAATTAAATAATCAACATTGGAGGACACCTGTGGTCAGAATGGGTCACATTTTTAATTGGGATATTTCCAGTCGTGCCAACGTTGAATATAACGACGCACGTGTTTGCAGAAGCCCCCCTGGAACCGCCTGCAGGATCCTATGGGGCCTTTGGGACCCCCCCCACGTGTAATGTGCTCTTCAAGTTTGTGCTCGGACAGACCCTCAAGCCAGAAGAAGTCTGCAGAGCAGGTGAAACACGCGCAGACAGCAGTACAGACTCGCTGCTCGCTGTCGATTGCAAAAGGTCCGTCAGAGCTCGATCTCCTGAATTCCAATGGTCGCTTCACCCCCCCCTCTCTCTCCCCCCCCCCCCCCCCCTCTCTCTCTCTCCGCTTCCAGCAGCTGCGCCTCTCATGCCTTTCCTGACGCCGGAGCGAAGCCTCCCATACCGATGAGCGCAGGAAGCCACGCACCTCTTGACGTAGCCACGGACCGGCTGCGGTGCCACACTCGGTCTCCGTGAGCACGTATTGCGCAACGTGACCGATGCTCGACTGGCTGCGCGGGCGGCCACATCCGGCTCCCGCCGCGAACGCGTTAGAGAGTGTAGTCTCATAACGCCGAGGCGACACCACGCATCGCCGGACTGGACCACCACCCCGCCCCCCACCCCCTTCCCACCGTTTGTCGTCGCCAAACCGGGAGAGACGAGCGGAGCGCGCGGCATTGAGGGTGCAGTCGTGATGTGACTGTGTGAGCGCACTAGCCCGACGACCACCGTACCGAGGGGAAAATCTGACGTGTGTGAGTGTGCTTTTTTTTGGGGGGGGGGAGGCATGAGGTGGTTTCACAGCATGCAGTCAGAGCAGCAGCTGCATCCGCGGAGCGAGCCGTGAACCACAGCTGGATTTTTTTTTTATCGAGGCGCGGTATGTCCGCGGGCATCGAGCCTCCGTCCGCCTGCAGCCGACAGCACCAGTGCGCCTCGTCGGTCCGGTGCCGCGGGGGTCTCCGCTGAGGTCCAACACACCGCAGACCAGCGCGCCGACCCGGAGTCCAGGAAACGTCGCTGTCTGTTCTAAGGCCGGGGTGCTTTTCACCACCCCCCCCCCCCCACCCCTCCCCACCTCCGGCATCATCCACGTCCTGACTGCATGGACCTCAAAACACTCGCAGCCTGAGACAGTCCGCCTCCCCGCGGACCGCACATACCTCCGCAGCGGACTCCGAGACCCGCATCGATCGACGCGCGCCGTCGTCCACGCGCCTCGGTCACGCCGCCCCGGAAAGGACTTCTTGCCATTGAGAGGGAGGCTATGCAGCAGAGACTAACGTGAGAGGATGGATCTAATCACCTGTGTTTTGGGGCTGCTGGCGCTGACCGTGGAGGGCATCCGCTGCCAAGGAGTCTACGGTGAGTGTGTGCGGTTTGCGTCCGGCGAAACCCGGGCGACGATCGTGACCTTGCGAGGCAGTGGTCGCTCGTTAGACTCCATGCAAACAGCTCGGGTCTGATTGGTGTGATTGAGTCAGAGGCTCCAAACGTGCGTGTACCCCCCCCCCCTTTTTTCTCGTCCTATCCATCACTCATTATGCGAGCAGGCAAAATGCAAAAGGCTGCATTCGTGCATTATGACTGTGCAACCTTGCCTCTCAGACTGGTCACCTAATTGATACCGGATGCCATCTGTTGAGTTCTTCTAGTCCGGAATTATTTCCATGCGTGGTGGCTCAATTTTCCTACACCTCTTCCTCATGTCTGTCTCCCCCCCCCCCCCCCAACACACACACACACACACACACACAAACAATGAGCACACACATTGTGGTCTCTCCCTCCGTCTGCTTGTGCAACCAGTGACAGAGACGATGTCTCAAAATGAAATCGTCACCCTCGCAGCGGCAGCAATGATTCATTTCATGTGCAATAACGGACCTTGGGGTGCTTGGCCCTGACCGGTTGGAGGAGGTCGGTGGAGCCAGCCACCGGGGGGGGTCCTTCCAGAGCTGGAGGTCAAGTGGAGACGTGGGGCGGTGCGTTCCAGAGGCCGTTGCCAAGCACTAAAAGAAGAAAGTAAAAAAAAAAAAAAATCTCTTCGTGGCCATGGTCTGTGTGCGCAGACATGAATTAGCGATGAAAGGTTACCTCGCGGTAAGGACAGAAGGTACATTACCAGGATGTTATCTGTTTTTTAGCTCGAGGCGGACCAGGTGAACGAGATAGTGAAGTCGCGGCACACGTCGGGCGCAGCTGCTGCTCATACGCGTGCGTCGATATTCCTAAGTCATTTGGCCCCGGCACCTGTTGCAGAGATGCAAAAAGGAAAAAGAAGAAAGGTTGGTTTGACCTCCCCCTCAAGCCTCCACCAGCACTGTTGAAGATTCCTTCTCGGGTGACGTTACCTGGAGTTCCTCCAGGTGCCCATTCGAGCTCCAGGGCAGGACCTCATCAAACCTCCATCTCTCAAGTTGGATTCGATGCCTGTATCCTCTAAATAGGTTCTCATTTATATACAAATATTCAGGGGGGGAGACAGGCATGACGGACGGCAGGCCGTCAAAACCGATCACGTGACCGCTGAGCGAGCCGAGAGGAAGATCCCAGCTAATTAGAAGGAATCATATCCCATAATGCTGGAGACGGTGTTGCCATAGTGTTGTGTGCGGACAAGCGTGAGGCGGGGGAGCCGTGGCAGATGGAGCAGTCGGAGCGTTCCTCTTTTACTCCGTGCATTTGCATGTTGTGCGGCACTAAACCCCCCCCCCCCCTTTTCCTCCCAGCACCGCGGCGTGTCACTTAGTCTACAGTAAGTGTGCTTGAGATGGGATTTCCGAGTGCTTTGCTGCCCTGCTGCTGCTGCTGTGTGCTCTGGTGGTGAAAAGGGAGTAGGGCTTGTGTAGAGAGGCACGAAAAACAGGGGTTGCCATTCCTTGAAATGGGGGGAGAGGAGGAGGAGGAGGAGGAGGGGGGAAGGGGGGCGGAGGGGGGGGGGGGCATTGGCTCGGTCCTGCACTGTACGCGCCCCATTTTGAAGTGGAGTGCACATCTCCGGGGAGGATTGTCTGAATGAAAATCCACTGGCCGAGTTCAAAGGTCAACGTTTATTATTGATGGTGGCCCAAACATTAGCATGCACGTCGGCTCGCCTCCCATTTTATTCCCATTTTTATTTTTTATTCAGCCAAGGGGGAGGAGGGGGGGCGGGGGGGGGGGCAACGCAATGAGAGTATGGTGCACCGCAGGTGAGAGGCAGTGGGCGGATGATATGAGGGCCGCGAGCAGGTGATGCATCATGGCGCCAGCAACTTCCACCTCAGCCAATGGATTCCTCATCCACCACTTTCCTTTCCCAAATTCCCAAATTGACTCAATGGCAGATGAACGGTACAGTTTTGCGGAGGAGAAAAAAAAAAAAAAAAAAAACCTTTCTAACCCGGAGCATCGGCAAACGTCATCGCGGGGCCCGACTTAATGGCGGAATCATGATGTGGCAATGAAGAAAACACACACCAGTGCGTTAAGTGGTGCTGCCAGAGTCATTAAAGAGGATTGATGAAGGCTACTCATCCCTCCATGACTCCAGGCCAACGAGTGGAAAAAGAGAGACACCACTAAAGTACATCCGGCGACTCTTTATCGCCTCCACCGACCCCCTCCTTCCGTCTTTTCTCATCACTTTAACCGCACGCACGCACGCACACACACAACCTCCCTTCGTCTCCCTCCCTCTCTGTGCGTCGCTTCTTCAGAGCGCCAACGCGTGGAAGTTCCTACAGACCCCCGCTAGATATCCTCAATTTGGCAATTATCGGTAATGCTCCCTCAGTCATGTCCTCAAACTGCCACAGCGGACACTTGTGGCAGCAAGGACAGGCTGTTGTGTTCATTTATTTATTTTTCACCCCGGTTACCTCATCCGAGAGACGTGGCGCCTTCTCTCTCTCTCTCTCTCTGCATTAGAGGCAGTTCGGCGAACAACCTCCACTGGGGGGGGAAGCGCGAGTGTATCTCATCTCGTTTTCTTTTTTTTGGGTGCTACGCCATCAGAGAGCCAAAAAAAAGTTCCTATACTCCTCTTTCTCTTCCCACTTCTCCCTCTCTCTCTCTCCCTCTCCCTCTCTCTCTCCGTCTCTCGCTCCTTCTCGTTTTTTTTTTGCATTGAAGTCCGAGCAATTGCTGGGGTTTCCTTTCATGAGCCCCCGGTTCAGTCGCTTTGGCTTCTAAGCTATGCAAATGCATTCTGCCAGTGAAACTAAAGCCGTCTTTGTTGGTTCTCGGAGGCCTCCTCCACCGAGTCCTTCATCATTCCCTTGGATCGGGGACCCTCGCGTTTCCCACCGTAATGAGACGGCGGATAACTCCATCTCTTCTCCTCCTCGCCTCCCGGGCCCCCCCCCCCCCCCCCCCCTCCTCGTCTCCTTCTCCGCCCCCCCCCCCCCTGCAGAGGAGAGCGGGGGCATCAGAGGCATGTGAGGGGCATATACTGTAGGGCTCGGCGTAGAGGCGTTGCAGTGGAGGAGAAGAAGGGGCTTCAGATAGCACCAACTTAATCATTCCGAATGTCAGATCCCTCAGGACTGGGAGGGGGGGGGGGGGCACCCGGAGCCGCAGGTTATTTTTATGTTTCGACACCGTTTTGGGTCCACATCCAACCAACCCACGGTCCTACATTACCCACAATGCAGCAAATAGCACGATTTTCATCGGACCGTGGAAGCAAGTGTTTTTTTACGGCGTGGTTGGAAAATGAGCAATTTCATTCCTCCTCTCCTTCTTTCGTTCAGTCCAGAGATAGAGGATGTGATGAATGGAACATACATGTGTAAAAAAAAACAACCTAGGATATAGCTTTGGCTACTTTGCACCTGTAATACTTTCCCTGCTTCCCGCTTGGAGGATTTGGATGAGTTCAGGAACACAATTTGCCTCTGGATCATTGAAGGCCAAAATCCCCACCGTGGACCAAAGAAGCTTATTGTAACCTGGCTGGCTGCTTCAGGCGCTAAGCCCACATCCCCAAAACCCCGAGCTACTTGTGCTCGCGCCGTGCAGTGCTGCGGACAGAAAGCTGCTGCTAATGATCCCGTAATCACTCATTCATGAAAGTCCTGCTCCGGCACGCAACTGAAACCGCCCTCACGACCCCGTTTATTTAGAAGCAAAAGCAATTCTGTACTCGAAATTAAGTCTAGTAACTGATCGCTTCTCTTCTGTCTTCTGACATTTGGACGGAGCGGCAATTCATCATCGGGGTCATCGAAAACATGATTTAAATCTTAAATGTCAACCTCGGTCTCGCTGACATTCTCCCGCTGCAGCAGATGGACTTTTATCTGTCGTCATTTCCTTTCCTTTTTCCTTTTTACGCATGCCGCAGGACGCGGGCGCGAGTTAAAGCCTCACAGCATGTCGCTCTTAAAGGGACAGCGTGCAATCAAACGCGATATCAATTAGCACATTTAGTGTAGCGTAGGATGCGGCATGTTTGCACCGCGAAGGCATGCTTTGCAGCCGGTAGACATCTGCATGCTAAACATGTGACTCGTGGCAGATGTAGATCATTGGGGAGGAGTCTCCTGTTGGCAGTGCATTGGGCTTCCTTCCCATACCCTGTTGCCATTTTAATAATAAAATAAATACACACAGGGGCTTACATTCTTTTTTTCGTCATGCTGTTGTTGGCTGCCGGTGTGGCCTGATGTTTTTCCAGATGATGACCTAATGGCGGACTGGATGCTGGTTTGTCCATCGCAAAGACCACTGTCGATGAAACGTCAGGAACGAGGGCATCCTGTCGGGCCTCGGGGGGGGGGGGGGGGGTTCAAGCAAAGCCGCCGGTTGAGGTCCCCCCCGCCAGTGACCTTATAGTAGCCTTTCATCCCTCTCAGGTCATTCCCTGTCTGCACTGCACGGATGCTCTATGAAGGATTGTGCTGTGCGTGCGATTTACATCCACCTGAGAGTTTATTCTAAATTCGGAAATCGTGACCCTGAATCACATTTGAGTTCTTTTCATTTTTCAGTTTGTAGTTTGGACACTGACGCAAATGGTGAGGCAGGGCTGCTGTTTAGCATAATCAATAACAACGCATCATATTTTCACAAAGCCTTGCCCGTACAGGTGTGTTCGTTTTTTGATTGACACCTCCCTCCCCGTTGCGTTGATGTTCGGGGGCGGGGCCAGTCACCCCCGATCCCCATTCGTGGAGGAAATAGTGATGATAGCGACATAGCTCCGCCCCCCCCACCCCCCCTCCAAAGCACCCGCTGAGCTCTAATTAGTCCCGGCAGCCTAATTGGAAACACCTGTTTGAGCGAACGCAGCCCTTTGATTTGCGAACTAACGAGTAGCTACAGCTGTCAGATAATTGTAGTGGAGCAACAAGTACCGTGTTTCCCTTTGGCAGACGGGAATGTACCGGAAATGGAAGCAGTCAAATAAGACGTGAGTACCTGATCACTGTACCTCTGTAACTCTGATAAAAGGAAAGGCTCGAAACTAAATAAATTACCTTGTTGTGGCGCCACCACATGGTCGATCGCTGCTCCGTTTGGGAAGATCCAGAACCAAGAGTTACACTTTCGGACAATTAGAATTGTAATTTTTTTTTTAAACGGAGTATAAATATGAGGCTTACCTTTTAATTCCTTAGCAGAGCCAGGACTCTGTTTTGTGTTGGTTGACATTTTCATCAACGCACCATCATCATGTATGCGCCGTGTTGCCAAAATGTGACTAACTCGATGTTTTTGATGAGCTGTTTGTTTTCGTTATTCATGCTTTCATAATGTCACACCTGCATACATGAAAGTCTGGCGCGCTCGTACGTGACGTAAACCACTGCATGCGATTTGGACGGATGACACCCGGGCGCTGAAGAGCCCTAGCCAGGTTTTGTTTTTTGTTTTTCACACAAAGAGAAGAAAGCGGGACGCTTTTAGAGGTAGAGATCATTGTAGCTGATCCAATGGCAGCTCCATTCATGTGAGACTTAAATTCATTTTTGCTAATTGATTATTCAGCGTGTTCAATCAGGGCATAAACTCGATCATTCGTTATTATCAAGCTACTTTTATATAAGCCATGAATACGTTAGATCTGGATGAGCCATGCGTTCATGTTGCATTTAAAAGCATCGGCCGCATGTTGCAGATTATTCCTAATGAACGCCTGGATTAGCTTTTAAGACGGATCCTTTTAAGTGTCTGTGGCGTGTTTCCGTATCTGGAGTTATCATTTCCATGATTGGCATCACTTCAAATCACAGAGAATTATACATGCTAGCCAGCTTCAAAGTGACGCCAGTGATGAAAGGGGGGGGGGGGGGCGATGAATATGAATGTCTCCTCCTGTCCTCCCTGGTGAATTTGTCTTTGTTAAACCAAACTGGCAAGACCCGCATTTACACACATGAAGTACAAATTACCCCCGCCATCCCGGCAGGTAGGGAGGGGGGCAGCGGCAGCAGGGTGAGCCTTTCTGCGCATTGGTTCGTTCCCGGCAGCAACGCGCGGCCGAGGCCCAAACCCTCAGCTACGTCGCCTCAGCCCACACAGGCGTCCTAAGTGCTGCTCCCGCGAAGTGATGTCTGTTGTCATGGTGACCGTATGTGAGCACCATACTCTCACTTCCCTGTTCCCTCCCTCGCTCGCTCCTCCCCTCCCTCCCTCCCTACGCCGCCTACCCACTCGCTCATTCCCCCCCTCCCCTCACACGCCAGGAAATCAATCGCTGAAACAAATGTGAAGTGATTGCAGAAACAAAAGCTCCTCGCTGCAGCCTTACGATTGTGCACGAGAGCAGATGAGATTGCTGGAAAAGGGAGGGAGGGGTGGAGGCAGAGTGGGGGGGGGGGGTTGGGGGGAGGTGTGGAGAAGGTCTGGAGTTGCTGAATGTGTCTCTTTGCAAATCGCACCCATTTTCACTGCGGGGAGGGCAACCGCAGGAAGGGTCTACTTATCTTAGTGGTGAAGCCTCTCCGGAGGGGAGAGAGGGGGGGGAAGAGAGAGAGAGGGGGGGGGTCGGAGGCTACAAAACAAAACCAACGCTGCGCAGGCAGCCAGCAGGGGAGCCACACGTCAGCCCCTAACTTCCGTCACATCAATAACTTCCACCTAGGCATCCGCCCCCACGCCACTGCTGCAACACACACACACACACACACACACACACACGTAGGCATCCACATCCAGCACGCACGCACGCACACACACACACACACACACACGCCCCTCACATATAGTCCTTCATCCCGCTGCTGGCAAAAGGAAAACTGGATCTCCTGCTGCAGCTCTGCAGAGGCAAAATAAAATCTCAACACAGATGAACATGCAGTTTGTGTGTGTGTGTGTGTGTGTGTGTGTGTGTGTGTGTGTGGTTGGTTTCCTTCTATCTAGGGCAATACTTTGCTGAGATATTAATTTAGCGATGTGCATCCGCACACCAGCCCCGCTGAACGAGACGCGTCGCGCTGAATGGGCCTCAAAGGGCCCCCGAACATGTGATGCAGTCATTACGTGCGTTTCACACTCACTAAACCCCCCCCCCCCGCCCCCCCGGCCTTTTCTAAAGGGTTATCTTTCGGTCTGCTGAGCCTTTTTCTCATCGCCCCCCCTCCCTCTATTATTTGGCCTTGCGTGTATCCCTTCTTATTCTTCTAACAGAAGTTCACATTGTAGCTAATCTCTCGGCTCCCTTCTATGGAAGTAAATCTGTGCCATCGGGGGTTGAAATAAAAAGTTGATTGAATTTCTAGCACTGAATATTTATGCATTGAAATTATGTACCTGAATGTTTTTCAACATTAAAACACCGCAAAAAAATTCAACCTAAAAAAAAAAAATGTTGAAATATTCGAAATGGAGGCTACAATATTCAACCGCAAAAAATTCAACCTTGGCACACCAATATGCGGAGGCTACAATATTCAACCCAAACAAATTCAACCTTGGCACACCAACATCCGGGACACTAAGGAAGAGCAATCGATTCTAGATTCAAGATCAGTAGCGTGCGTCAAGCTAAAGGAGCGAGCACCCAAAACACCTTCGGCTTCGGATTGTATCCATGTCCAATAATAACGGGACTTTAACTCTTCTTCATGCCATCAGTGTGGTTTGTGTCTGTAAGATTCCGTAATAGACAGCTGACATTTGTACATTAACAGACTGTGTTGGACATGAACTAAGCGGAAGTTAAACGAGAGCGTACAGCCGCTCACAATACGCCTCTTCTTCTAGTTTTGAATTCATTTAATGATGCTGAGATCCTTCGACAAGCTGTTAGGAGTGATTGGCGGAGTTTTGAAAACCAGGAACGCGCTTGAAGAGGCAGATGAGCCGCTGTATCGTAGTGGGGGGGGGGGGCAGCGGCTTTAACGGAGCGCGCAGACGCATAAACCCGACAGGACATGCAGGAATAACCGCAGTAGCGTCGGTGGAAGGATCCTTTTTCACAGCGGCACAAGCCGATCTCAGTTGGGTATTAAGCGACATTCAAAGTCCACGTAACGTTAAATGAGTCTTCATGACCATGGGTAAACTTTATTGAGGATCTGGCACAACACAGCGACCTGCAAGTAGCGCAGAGTCTTACATAAAGGGATGTACGTCTTAATGCGAGGCTTTAGAATTTATCTCAAAGGGATCCTGTATTTGCTCGTAAAGTCTGAAACGAGAACCTATTTTTCAGTGACGGTGTTACGTGCCTACTGGTTTTTGAACTACTGGTTTGGCTACGGGTGCGTGTTTGTTTTCCCCCGGTGTTACGTGCCTAATGGTTTTTGAACCTAATGGTTTGGCTACGGGTGCGTGTTTGTTTCCCCCCGGCAGGCAGGTGTTGTCTGCCTCCGTCACTTGAGTCGTCACACATTTGCAAACATATTGTTCTGAAAATGTTCAAAAATGCATCCCATATCCATTGCAGCGATTACGATTGTATAAGTGAGCACTACGTCACTGCCACGTATGAAGAAATACATAAAAGAACATTTATTAAAAGTCCGCCACAACCGGGATTCGAACCGTGTCGCGCAAAATAACGTAGTGCCACAGAGCGGCTGTGCTACCCACTCGGCCAACCGAGCTTGATCGATTTCAGTTGATTTGTATATTTTAATAGAGTTGTATATCGTCAGTGGCAAGCAAACGTTTTGGTTTAGGGTGAACATTATATGTTCTTTTATGTATTTCTTCATACGTTGCCACACTGATGGCATGAAGAAGAGTTAAAGTCCCGTTATTATTGGACATGGATACAATCCGAAGCCGAAGGTGTTTTGGGTGCTCGCTCCTTTAGCTTGACGCACGCTCCTGATCTTGAATCTAGAATCGATTGCTCTTCCTTAGTGTCCCGGATGTTGGTGTGCCAAGGTTGAATTTTTTGCGGTTGAATATTGTAGCCTCCATTTCGAATATTTCAACATTTTTTTTTTTTAGGTTGAATTTTTTTGCGGTGTTTTAATGTTGAAAAACATTCAGGTACATAATTTCAATGCATAAATATTCAGTGCTAGAAATTCAATCAACTTTTTATTTCAACCCCCGATGGCACAGATTTACTTCCATACCCTTCGTCTCTCCGGCAGACACAGCGTATCCCAGCGGCAGGCTCCGCCCCCGGGGGGCCCGAACCTCGCTCAGCGGCGTCCCTCGAGGGGGGGAATGGGGGGGTCGTCTGCTTCGGAATTCAAGCTCCGGTCTCCAGTTATTTGCAATCCAATCTGACCTTTGACCCGGTCTGTGCGAGTCGGCACAGCGCGAGGATTGCTTCTTCTTTTTTATTTATTTATTTATTTATTATCCGAGGTCTTCTCCCTCACCGCAAACGGCAGAACGCTCAACCCACGCTCTCCGCCTTCAATGGAATCCTCACTTGATTTGTTTCATTCTCTGCGGGGCCTCAAAACAAAAGCCGGCGTCCATCAGTCACGGCACGTTTTCCTCCTCCTTTCAGACGCTTCGTTTCTGCAGACGGAATCGAATGACTTTAAACGTTGAATGAGATGACTTTGTTTTCTCCCACATCATATATTTTTCGCCCTGTTTGTAATGCAGCGAGTTCACACAGGAGTTAAGGCCGTTTATGTTACAGGAATGGTGTGATAATTACATGTAAAATTCAGTGGCATTAGTCAACGATGCAACACTTTTTTTTTTTAAAGAAATGTTCCTGGACTTTAAGAGCGAAAATGCTCACGCGCCTGTACATGTGCAGACAGAGAGACTCGTCTTTCATGTCACTTAGATGTATTTCATCTGAAGATGAGTGAAGCCTAAAGCAGGCCTCTCAAAATGCCACATTCACAGCTCCAGATGACCCCCCCCCCCCCCCCTGTCCCCTGTCCCCTTTTCACCATTTCTACCGCTAACTTTCCTCCATTTTTTTTATTTCCATGCGCCCTCGTATGGCCTTTTCCCTTCGGTTGTTGGGTCATTGAAATGCCTCTACGGGTCATCTCTGCACAGTTAAGGCGTCTTTTATAGTAAGAAAGGGGATGGTTTGGCCTCCGTTGCTGTGTGATTACTATGATTACGACTCCTCAGCAGCCGTTTAATCCTCCACGCTCCACTGGGGAAAAGGTTGATTGTGTGAAACTAGAGTTCAATATTCAATCTAATATCGGGGGACTATATGGTGTTTGCTCACAGTATTGGTGAATATATATATATATATATACTGTATATATATATATATATATATATAAGCATCTTTATTTTAGAGCTGTCTTCTGGTTTGACTCCAATGTGAAACGGGAAAAGAAGAAAATAATCTGCAGCTTCCCAATTGATTTTGAACGGAGGGACTAAAAAAAAACTCCACATTCCCCGACATGCGATTTTCAGCAAAGGCTTTGATCAAAATTGATTTAATTACTCACCTTAAGGGTTGAATTTGTTTTATTCCGGGGTACATTATTTTCCCACTGTGTAGTCGTTTCTCTTGTGGCACAGGTGACTTACAAATAGTCAACTATCCGAGATTTGTCAGTTTCAATAAAAAGAGAAGTGGCGCTTCGGGCCATTTCACCGCGTTATTAAAAGAAATGACAAATCGCGCGTAATTAAAAATGTATCACAAAATCGATTTAATAGTAACGTCTGGTGAAGTATGATTTCCCATTGGCCTTCGGGCCCCCCCCCCCCCCCCAACCCCCACCCCCGTTTTCGAGAAAGAGGAAATATTATTAACCTGTGTGTGTGGGTAAAAGTAAAAAAAAGAAACTCAAATGAATGCATTAATTCCAGGATGTTGTGTCTTAAATGAGTTTGCTTTGCTGGGTCTACGTGCTCGGCGCGCTGATGGGGGACCATGTGGTCATCAAAGTTTTGTTGGTGGGAGATATTAAACCCGCTAGAAATCACAGCTTCTTCCCCCCCCCCCCCCAAAACAAGACTTCAAAACGCCTTTTTTTTTAAAAACGCTCCAATGAACCTCCGCGGCTCAGTGGATCCTGAGGTACTCGTGCAAATCCGGTAATAGCTTCACTGAATGCATTGATGGTCCCCCTCCCAAAGAGGTGGAGCGTTGGTGCTGTTTCCATGTTTGCAATCCATATTTATATCGTAAGCCAACATACGCTGATAATATTCATGAATTCTGCAGAAGAAGCAGTGCCATTCCCCCCTGCAGTGTGTGCCTGGCATGGTGTGTGTGTGTTTGTGGGTGCAGACACGTGACCGTGCGCGTTTTGTCTTGTTTGTGTGCGCCCCCCCCGTGGATTTCTGTGATGCTACCCGAGGTAATTGGATGTGCGGCGCCCACCGAAAATCCCCCCCCTTTTTAGCCGCGGGCAAGCGGCTCGCTCAATCCCAGCATGCCTCTGTGATGCCTGTGTGCAGAGCGCGACCCAAAGTGAGGCTTTATTCCTTCCACTGGCAAACATCAAATGCTTCCCTGCTAACGTGCACCGACGCCACCGCGCACGCGCGTGGAAAACGTCCAGCCGCTTCTTTCCCCCCCCCCCTCCCCCCCAATCGCTGTTGATGTTTATTTTTTGGGGGGGGGGGGGAGGCGGGGGGGGACGAGGGAACTGATCTAGAGTCACATCACGAGACCAAGTATCCATTTGGAACTGAGCTTCTGTGAAGTAGTGACACGCCTCAGGTGCTGCCAATGCATATATTTTCATTATGCGTTTTATTATTTATTCTATAAATACAGTCTTGAAATGGTGTAAAATGGAAGTATAATTTCCCTGAGCCATGCTAGCTTACTTCAAAAGGCTTTTTTTTGTTAAGTCAACAATCCCACACCCACATGAGTTTTTTTTTTTTTTTTTTTGCAAATGCCATTTTTCGAATCGGTTGCCACGACGTTTGATGTGTGTGATCCTCACGCTGTCGCTTATTTCAGAATGAATTTTCAGAATGTCCAAGATTACTAATGGACTCATTAACAGATGCTGAACCGCTGACACGCTGCGCTGACCTGGTAAACATCATAGCGGCTCAGCATCAAATGTTATGAGCACATGTTAAACACTGAGCTCAAAGCAGCACTGGTCAATTCTCACGGTGCCGCCAACCAGACTATTAAAGAAGGGCTTAAATGATGACTCAATAACCCAAATTGTCTGTTGTCTGATTCATTTTCTACAATAATCTTCTTGTGCTCTGATCGTCATGTATAAGTCTGCCTTTTCTTCTTCTTCGCATTACTGTTGTTGATCCCCACAGCAACGCGGAAGCAATACGGCGCATCTCTGGGGGTAGTTAAAACAAAAAGAAGTAGTATTTAATAATTCATGTCAGAGTGAGAGAGGGTCAGAACACGGTTTGTTTAGGACATGTCGAGGCGTCACAGCGATGGAACTCAGGGACACACGCCGGACGTCGCTGTTTGTGCCTCCCTCTGCGAGGTTTGAAGTGTGGGTCCGCAGGCTCTCGTCCCAGTGGTCGATGGAGGCACAACGAGGAGGAGGAGGAGGAGGAGCAGCAGCTCCTTCCTCGTCTGTTCGCCCTCCTTTTGATCCCTCGCTGTACATTTCCGTGACCTTGCTTATTGAAGTTGCGTAACGTGCCGCCGGAAGGTTTCGGGTGAGGGGTTGCGGAGGCGGGGGACGCTGATCTAAACTGCGATGGCAGCTCGGCCTCCCTCCCTCCCTCTCACCTCCTCCACGCTCTCCAGGCGAGGTGAGAGTGTGGCGACAGTGAAAGGAACCTCAGAGACAACCAGGGTTCGCTTTTTTTCTTTTTCTTTCTTCGCCACAAACGCGGCTCTCGGGGGGGGGGGATGTGAGTTCCTGCACACGCGATCTGAAGGGTCTTTCTCTTCCTATACCTCCCCCCCCCCCACCCTCTGCCGTCTCTCTCCTGCTCACACGTGCAGTGAGAACGAGAAGGAGAACGCCTCTGACTCATTCAGTACGCCATTAAGTGGCAGGCTGTACGTGTTGTTATGATTTTTTTTTTTTTTTTTGCTGCAGCGAAAGCTGGAGGCGGCCATGATGATGGCGTCACCATACCGCCAAAAGGTGGCCGTGTGAGTTACTCGTTGTGTGTGCTGAAACGGCATACAATTGCGCTTTCATACGCAGATTTTTTTGCCTCTTTGACCGAATTTAACAACGACAATAATAAGTCATAACTACTGTTTATCGACAGGGAGTAAAGAAGTTGTTGTGGCTTCTGATGCTCTCCAGCAAAGCCTGTTCTCACAACCTTCAGAGGAAAAGCCCTCCGTATCTCTGCAGAAATATTCACTTGTTTTAGAAATAGCTCTATTTATGTTTTTACCGTCTTGTTTCGACCATCCTTCTGTTGCCTCTTGGCCAGATCACTGGCTTGGTTCTCAGTTAAAAATAGAATAAAATGCATGAATACTCCTAAAAAAAAAAAAAAGAACACGCTTTACTCAGCGAGTAGCACAAGAATAGTCACAGTTTGACACATATTCAGGCTCCCCTCACCTTGGGTTACTATTACTGTTTGTATAAAACCAAATCAGCATTAGTGCAAGCCTTGAGTAAACTTAACACCCGTTAATAAAAGGAGGTATTTCTACCCGCAATGGAACCGGCACATGTTTAATAGACCTTCATCACTGGAGAGGAAAAATGCTGTAAGAAAAGATGACTGAGCGGATCAATGGGCGGTATTGTCAACATGGAGGAAAAAGAAAAAAAAGCAGCTGTTGGTAATCACTGGTTTTCACGAGTACAAAAAGGGCCATTGTCGCGCATGTTGCAACAAGGCGAAGCTTTTTGAAACTTCAGTCAAACCAACACCCATCGAGATCAGGCTCTTAGTGTCGACGTGCCAACTGCGCCGCGCTGCATTTCAATGGCTCCCGCGCGCATTTGCATTTGCTATTGTCGGCCGGGGTGCATGTGGCATCTCTCTGAGTGGACTATTAGAGGTTCTTCCAGGTTTTACGAGTCTCCTTTTAATGCACTCGCATCATTTTCCGACATTACCCTGCGTTGTGGAATCTATCCACATAATGGGAGGTCTTTTACGGGCGGGTTTCATCGGCGGCGTCTCCCCTCGAAACAATGGTTAACCGGTTCCCCGCCGCCACCGCATTCGACAAGCACTGCAATAAAACTGCAGGACATTTGAGGTTATTACTCATCAACTTTGATTTTTTTTTTACGTCCAATCGTTGGACCCGGCAGCGTCGCGTATCAAAAGCGATGCCCGGTTGTAGTTGAGTTTTAAACCGAGCTTGGGAGCTTTTTTTTGAGGGGGGGGGGGGGGGATGCTGAGTAATGGGATTCGGCTCGGGCCTTCCGACCCTCGCCGCGGCCCAACAAGGCTCTCAGGCGTGCCGACTCTTTTAAAGGGTGAGATTCTGCGAAGATGAAGGGCCACACGGAGCTCACTTTTGGAGTCTGTTCCTCTGCTTGTTTGCAGGCAGAAGGAAAAAAGAGCTCCACAGGATGGTCACTTTTAATGAGGCTGCACATGCGTCTCAGCAGTGGATTTATTGCGCTGACCGGTCAAATACGTACACCAAGAGAAGAAAAGGAGATTCTCTATCAGCTGGTTGTTTATCTCCCTCAGTCTGGGGCTTATTTCCTCCTGCTTGGCTTTACCTCCTCTATCATTTCCTGTTTCTTCATTTATTTATATATATTTTTTATCCTTCCAAAAGCCAAAGTGCCAAATGTAATGCAACGGCTCCTTTGACTGAAAGTATTAGCAAGCGTGAGGAGAGGAGAGGAGGCTCGGCAGGGAGAAGATTAAATTATCTCCGTTCGAAGGTGTGCTGGTACTTTCATGAGAAAGAGGCCATTATTAATATGCAGTGACACATGCATACATCCAAAATGATCCTAGGCGCTTCGTCATGGATCATAAAATCCCCCAAGGTGCCTTTCGCTCATCGGATACTGAGGGACGCCAACGCATCTCGTATGAATCATGGCGTCTCCGCCGGGATATATGGGAGGCTGGCAGGAGAGACAGACAAGAGGGAAAATGACTCTTGTGTTTTATTGGATTGCACCAGACCAAATGATATTAGTTTTGAGCCTTTGTGACGCCGCGGCGGGCCCCCCTGGCGCTCTGCCCTCGGGTGGCGGCAGGGCCACGCCTCGGACTGTGGGGTTTTTTTGTGACGGGTCCCGTAGGCCCCTGTCGGCGCGCACGGCGCTTTTCATCGTCAGGGTACAAGTTCAACGTGCGCTGAAATGGACTTTCAGGCCGAAACGATCGCCACCGACAGATATTGGACGCCGTGGCGTGCTCCGTTGAAGCAGTGCTCTGTTTATTCCGCTGACTGAATAAGCCACGCCCACATCATTCACGTTATATGCGACTGGTTGCAGGCGTCAACAACGGCAGGCAGAGGCTCCCATGCATGCACGGAGCAAACGGTCATCGACTGTGTAATTGGAATCCCTTCCCTTCCCCCCCCCCCCCCCCTCCCTGGTAGATAGCCCAAATGAGCTGTCATCCATGATTGATTTTCACATTTCAGGGAAAGCCTACTTTGACGCGGCACCGAGTGTCGGAGGAGCTCCGTCACGCCGGCGGCGTGGAGTGGGCCGCAGACTCAGTCGGAGGGGCACGTGTAAACGCGCATGCAAATAGGAACGCGTCGCCCGCGCTACGTGCGCCGCCATCAACTGTTATGAGCAAGGCAGTGAGAGCCTTCATGATCTGAAAAACTGCAGAAGCCTCCCGCTGGGCGGTGGCGGTTTAAAGATGGCGGCTTTGAACGGTTTCGCAGCGGTGTTTGAGATATCTTTACACGGTTGACTCTTATCTGTTTACGGCGCAGCATGCGATGGCCACTGCAGTGTGAGAAATGATATGTAATCTGCTGACAACATAATTACAAGCCCCTAATTATGTGGCTGAGTTGAGACTCCTTTGGTTTAGTGTTTGAGTTTGTTTAGAGCTCATGAAATACACACCAACAGTGCATTAAGTGCTTCTGGTAGCCACTTAGTTGGTCTTTCCAAAAATGTTCATTATGCACATGGCATCACATGCATACTCGCTGAAACAGAGGCTCGCTAGGGTTGGAGATGATGCAAGATGATGTGTTTTTATTCTGCATGCATTGCATAATTCTCTCTGCAGATAATTCGGACATCTCATGTCTTGGTCATCGGGATTCTGGTATTTTAGAATAATAATAAATAGATCTGTCTCGCCATCTGATGTGTCTGGTAGCAACGCGCTCGGCGTTACATGGAAATTCTAATCTCTGACTCACAGCATCCAACACCCGAACCTCCCCGTTGGACCCGTCAGGCTTGGCCACTGGACATCGATTTTTGCTGCCCCGTGTGTTTTTCCCCGGTTGGATGATCAGGGCAAAAAGCACTTATTTCAATTACGGCGCGAAATGGAGCGAATCCAAAAATGTGACTCTCCAGGGCAGACGCTGCGTGCGTGCACACACACACACACACACACACACACACACACACACACACGCACGCCCAGGTACAGAGTCTGAGCCACGGGGGTGACGCGGCACAATCAGGCCCCGTTTACTGTGCATGAGATGACACATGCGCTCTCCTGCTGCTGAGGTTTAGTTTGCTTAACGTCCTTAATGCTCCAAATGAAAGCGATTCTGTTGCACTCTGTGAGGTAATCATACGACGGTATGGAAGTGATGGAAGAGAGATACTTTTACCGTGCGTCGCATTTAATCCACGTGAAGTAAGAAAACAGGACGTTGGCAGGCAGCCCGACTCTTTTGAGGAATTTACTGAAGAGTAAACTAAGCCTCAAGTTATTGCACCAGCTCATATTTTTTCATACGTTTTGGTAGAAGCTAACCACCTCTCTGGCTCAGACGTTCCTAATCCCAAACGTCAAAGAGACATAAATAGGAAAATAGGAAGTAAAGTCATTCATTTCTGATGTGTAGAAAGACATGCGTTACTGCTGCTGCTGCTCACAGGAAATAAAACTAGCAAAAAGAATGAGGAGAAACCCAACGTGTGTGTGTGTGTGTGTGTGTGTGTGTGTGTGTGTGTGTGTGTGTGTGTGTGTGTGACGAAGCCGGAAACATGAGGTCCATGTGCTCTGTGCGAGTGGATATGCAGTACTCTTACACAGTACTCTTACACAGTACTCTTACACCCGAAGAGAGGGAGGAGAGAGAGGAGAGTGTATTCATAAGTTCCCGGCTCTGGGCTACTTGCTTCTCGAGGCCCTTGAGGTGCCTGTCATGCCCCGCAGGGCAAAGTTCTGCATCACGACTGTCCGAGCGTGGAGGTCCGGGACGACCAATCACAATGTGTCTGTGCCAGCGGGGACCCTGAGGGTCTGTTTTAAGGGGCCCAACAACCCTGCAGCGTTTACAAGTAGGCAAAATCATTGAATGGTGTAAAAGCATTTTCCTTTTGCAACATATTTAAAAGATATCAAACAATTCTGATCGGTGTTTAGTTGTATTGTTCATGGGTGTCATCCCTTGTGCTTAGTAATATAGATGCTAACACAGCTCATCTGTAATAGAGAACACACTTTGGTGAAGAGATGAGCCCTGGAACGCTGCGGAGCTTTGAACCTTTTGGCGACACCGTCCTCCCAGAATATCGAGGTTGGTGTTCGGTTTTAGACCAAATCAAGTTTTCTCCTTCACTGTGCCAACACGCTGACGGACACGAAATAAAAGGGGCCGTCAATAAGAGGAAGAGAGAGAGGAAAAACTGCCATTTCTTCGCCGCCGTCAGCTCTCTGAATTTGAGTGATTATTGTATAAAAATCTCTAGCAGTACAGCCGACGCAACGCTTTGAATTGTATCCGATTGTGTCTTTGACATTGATGCACAATTTCAGGGGCTTTCCACCCAAGACTCGTTATCAATCCCTCACGCAACTGCGTCTCCTGATTCCGCCTCGGGGCGCCTGTGTTAAGATCAACTCGTCATTGTACAGTTTGACAGGAAACTCGCTACGTGGATTGAAGTGGTTGAATGTTCTCAAGGACGTTAAAGGGAACACTTGTGATTCATTTCAGACACATTCCTCCTTTTGAATAGTCGCAGGCTGTGATATTTTAATGCTTTTTGGAAGCCGCTCGAATGACAAATAAGTGTTGTGAAAAAAAAAAAAAAAAAACCTTTCATTTTGAGAATCTGATTTGCTTCCAGATTTGAAGAGTTATCGACACAACCCATGTTGTTGTGATGTAATTTGCTTGATTTTGATGGGATGGCTGAGAAGGGCAAGGGGAAAGGTCTGCAGGGCGGGCAGTCACTTGATGCATCGACTGTGGCATTTTCCCTCCCCGGGTACGAAGAGTGAATAAAACGTCGTCTTTTTTATTTAAATAGCTTTGTGTTTGGTGTCGTTTTGTAGCTCCGAATAAATAGCACATTTAGAGTCTAGCTGTTTGATTTTAGAAGGAACTACGAGAAGATACAGAGGAAAAAAAAATGTATATTTGTCGTGTGGAAATGTCACCTCACTCTTTTCCCAGTTAATTGAAAATCCTGAAAACTGGCAGGAACTCGGTAGTTAGTGTGAACTGTGGAGGTGTCGCTGCGGCTTTGCTTCATACATACAGGGGGGGGGATATTTGTGGAATTTTGATGCAGCGTTTTCTCATCTCTTCCCTGCATTGCGAGACCTCCCTAATTTAAGCACTAAATATAACAGGCGAGAGCTACCAAACTCTCACAGGGAGGCCGTCGCGTGTGAGAACCCGGAGTCATCGCCGGGCCTGATTATTCATCCAAAGCAGCTCTATTCTTGGGTTCTGATGTGCAGGCACACGAAGACCCTCTTCCACTCTGACGAGCTGCGATCGAGAAACGTCTTTTTACATAAATATGCACATTTGCATTCCATGTTTTTACAGCCCCGAGAGTATTTAGCAGCCGGATTGTGATGCGTGGCTCTCTCGGTGATGTGCGATCGGCTCCATCCGCACACAAGGACCCACCGTTCTCCCAACTCGGCCCCTTCTTAAAATAAGCCGATTTGTCCGCTTGAAAGGGGGGAAATGTTCCATTCCGTCCTTTTTTTACCTGCCATGTCATGAATGTACAAAGCTAGTGCGGGGGAGCGGGGGGGGGGGGGCTGAGGGACTCATCTGCCTCGCTGCGTGGGGCTTTTCACCAGATATGCCAGTTCACATGAAGCCGCCGGGTCTTCAGGAGAGACCTGCAGCGTGCGCACTCGCCTCCTCAAAGGAACTCGACGTGAGGATGTGACAGGTGTGCGTTCCTTTTGCAAGCGTCTCTGGGGGTTTGACCGGTTTTGTGCTTTCATGAGGAAGAACCTCCTGTGGATGGTCCACATTTAGCCGAATATCGCCGAAGGACATGCCGAGGAAGGAGACCCGGGGCTGGAGCACCTTTTACTGTACAGTTCTAGTCTTTGGTGTTTGCATTGTGTTGACCCGTAGCAATCGACCTGCAACTGGAATCACTGGCGAACACCTTGCACTCTCTGTCCCAGCTGCCAGATGCATAACAGCTGGATGACCGCTTGCCGGGGATCAGGCTTTTCTCCCTGGACTGATCAGGCTGCCGCGGTGTGGTTTGGGGGGGTCCCGGCCTGCGAGGGGACGTCACAGGTCGCTCCGCTCCGGCAGGTGTCCGTAGATGCCATTGACTTTAAATCAAAGCGAGGGGGGGGGGGGTGAGGCGATCAATCAAAAGGAGTGCCCCCCGGAACACGGCTCTGCGGCGTGATGTCGCCGAGCCATCGGAGCTAAATGACGCCCCCCCCCCCCCCCCCCCGGCTCTCCCTCTCTCGTCCCCGCCCGCTGGCATCCCTCTTCTTCTCACCGGCAAACCCCCCCCCCCCCCCCCCCCGCCATTATACAGTCTTTTTTTTCATCACCTTGATGCAGTGCTTCATATATACACTATATAACACTTTTTACTCTGCGTTGTGTCACACTCTAAAGGTCCAGTAAATGTGGATGGATGCTTGTTACTTCGGTCAGGTTCAATCACCCACACCAGTAAGCTGGTGGGTACAGAACACACCCCCGCCCCCCCCTCATGTTCCTGACACTGGCCTTATCCGAGCCCTGGTTACCGTTGCTATGCTTGTGCTTGTGCTCTCAGACTCAGAGTGGAGGTTATGAAACGATGTCTTTTGAAAGCTGGCGGGGTGCGTGATCGACGGGCCGATGCGGATGCTTTTTGGCTCACATTTCTCACATTTAATCCCACGTTCTTTGCATTTTTAATGTCACGGACATCCGCTTTTGCTTGAAGAATGAGCGTGTCCCTTTCGGCAGCCACTTGAAAGCGTTCGTTTTGCTGCGGTGTAAATGATGCAGACATCAGGGGCGTATCTCGTTTTGGCAGCTGCTTTGAAAGAGCAGAGTCAAGTTGTCCTTTTTTTATAATGTCGCGCTCATCAACAACAACACCGTGCTAACTTCTCTTTTCGACTTTCTCTCCCTCAATTTTTTTTTGGACAAGGCTTGGTAACATCGGTCAATTTCATGGTTTGATAGGCCTCTCATTGCATGGGGGATGATACCGGCTCACAACATGTCATGTTAGTTATGGGAAGGAAACTTCAATTAGATTCTTGTACTAACTCGTGTGGAACGCTGCCCACTCAAATCAACCACCTGAGAAAAAGAGACACTGAAGCTGCTCAGAAAACAAGCTTTTGGAAATGAAAATTAATCCCAAACTTTAACCGATTAATGTTCTCATTATTGTCAGATGTCTTTGGCCCCGTTTTCACAATGGTGCAGAAAACATATTTTTTTTGTCAGCTCCTCAATTTCTGATGTGTGCACATAATGCAAAAACAAAACCCCAACTCACACAAACGCACTGGAGAAACTGGAAGAAAGAATTCACAACGAGACCCGGTGAACCGAAGAAAAGGGCTAATGAGCCCCGGCGCTGCTGTAACGCTCCAGCGCTAGCTTCACCATTCCTCCCGCCATGAGGAATGATCAACTGTTTCCCGAGTGACGCGCGGCGACTCGAACGCGGGCCGCCCGCCCGCCTCCGTCTACTGCACCACGATGAGAAAACACCAACGCAGCAACTGCAGCCGCATGTCAAGGGTCGCCGGTGGAACTACGGCATCTTTGGTTCCAGTCTGTGTCGGATGCGACGAACCGAGGGCACGAGGTTTTAGTCTGTTGTGCTGGAGCAGAGAGGGGGGGGGGGGTTGGGGGGGGGTTGTGTGGGGGGGGGCGGGGGGGTTGTTGGTGGTTTGTCAACAACTCTTAAACAAAACCGCTCGGAAACGTCCCATTTGGAGTTTCAACAGCGGCTCAAATGGGTCAAATCAGAGGTGGAGGCGTTTTCTCCGGTTGCTGCACAGCAACAAACGAGGAGAAGCGCACCCAGGTTTTCTCATGAATGGGAGTATTTGGACGTGGATGGCGCTCGGGGGAGGGGGGGGTTGGGAACGCGGTGGAAGCTAAAGCGGCACGCTGCTCACATAAAAGGAAACCATCTCATTTCTCTCCACTGTGAAAATGTCATTGCTTCACACCCACAAAAGGAGCCTTCCTGCACGGACCTTGCACCGTTCTGCTGATTTAGCGTGTCCTGGTGGACAGTATTTTTTTAGCTCCGAGGCAGAGACCCGAGCGGACGTTTACGTTCATTTCTTTCAACAAGTAGACATTTTCCAATTATCTGCGGCGAGATGTTGGAAGCTTGTTGAGGTGGGGGGAGGGAGGGGGGGGAACACTAACACAGAGTAGAGCCCACAAACACGCCATCGCAGGAGTAACGTTTTTAAAACACCATCAGAGACGTTTGACCTTTTCAAGCTTTGTCTTCAGTGGTTTGAACCGAGGTTTAATTGGGCAATATACATAAGTAAGTAATACATACAAGTAAAGAAAGTCAAAAATATCTCAAGATGTGCAGCACATCTCTGCAGGGAACACAGAAAAAATAAAACATTTAGATTAATAAAAAAAAGAACATAATTTCCCATTATTGGCGATGTCTGGGAGCGCTGGAATTCGAAAAGCACATTAAACAGTTAAAACAAGTAAACATCTTTTTTAGCTTTGGGGATCACTCACTAATACTCTCGGGAACCGCGCTCATCGTTTTGTCATCTCATCCACGTCTGTTTGCCCATTTTATTCCATTTCTTTTTCAACACTCGCCAAACAAACCCGCGATATGATCAAACCGCCGTTAAAAGTGATTTAGGAAGCCGTCGGGAAAAACGCAAATAAGCACAATCACAGAAAAGAAAAAAAAAACGGGGGATAAATAATCAAGGAGGAGATCAGAAACGGCAGTCTGATGATCCCGATGGCTTCATTTGCACGTCTCCAAGGAGAAGGAGAGTGAGGTCTGCGTCCTCCTGCCTGTGAAAGCGGGGGAGAGCCGCCATTAATAGCGCGGGAATAAATGGCCTCTGAGAGACTTCACGCAGATGGGAGGCTGTCATCCGCTCGGCTCATACAAGTCAGCCTCGCGCAACCTGTGTAATTAGCACATGTAATTGCTACGTTTCAAGGTTGTAATTGTATTTCTATAGCGGTAATTGTACAATCCCACCTTCGGTGTGTGTGTGTGTGTGTGCGTGCGCGCGTTCGCGCTGATCCATCGTTCACATCCACATCACATACAGTGCGGCTTAATGCTCACATGCAAGCACTCATTTCGACACACACACACACACACACACACTCGAGATGTGATGGCATCGTCTCTGATGCAGAGGAAGAAATGACACATTGCAGCACTTGTTAAAGGATGTGGCATTAACGGCGTTTTATTCAGTTTATTGTTTTTGTTTGAGTGCAACCGTAAAAGCTGCTGTAAGCGACGTTTCCTCATCAATACTACGTCATGTATTATTAGCTCTCTATGGATTCCCTGATGCCGGAATAAACAGAGCATTTTATTTGGAACAACCGTGTTTTTTCCTGTGTGTGAAAGAAGGTGAATGAGTTTGTTTATATGCAGAGGTTGAATCGACCGTATTAAAGGACCACTGTGCACTACAAGAGAAAAACAGCGAAATTTGAGAAAAAGACGAGTGAGGCGGAGACAGCGAAAGTAGAGCGTTTAATCCTCAATGCACGGACTGGTCTCTGTTCATACTTTCCACTGCAGCACTAAACCAGTGCCTCATATGCTCAGAACTCGTTGAAACGCCATCGTGAGGCTCAATGAGCTCCTCCACGTGAGGAGGACAAAGGCCCTGATGCATTCAGGTACAGGTTTCCAATCCTGGCAATTGTTGAAATGTGTTTAGATTATTATAAAAAATTTGCTGGCATTCAAGTCTAAATGTGAAGCACAAAAGATGCGCTTTTTTTTTACATTTTAATATTTCTTTATTTAATGCATAATATTTAGTTAATTGAGAAAACATGATTTATATTTGCAGTCACACATACAGTATATGTTCATTTCTGTTCGTGACTATAAAGGAGTTTTAGAATCGTACTGAATCAATTTAATTTGTTAGTCGTATAATGTTTACACGCAAATGCTGATGCAAATGCTGATACATTTCTATTCCTCTCTTTAATCACCCTAAGTAGTCACATTACGATCCTCCACACCTTTTGCTTCTAGACATTTTCTCTAACTGGACCTCTTCACATTTTAGTTGAAGACCCCTGGTCTGAAGTGTCCTCTGATTGGTTCATGGATGTTGGATGATTACTGTGTGCGCTGTCCTTGGTGCTGAAGCGATTGTTTGACACTGTGAACGCTGCTGTGGTTCCTCTGTTGTCACAATTGCGACAACGTTCTCTTGCCTTTTTTTTTTCTTCACCATTGTGAGCAGCACATTCAGGTCCAGGCTACCAGGTTGCACAGCAGTTTGAATCACCAGAAACGTGATTAAGAGCGCTGTGCTACCCTCTTTCAGTATTCCTGCGAGGCGCCTCTCCGGCTCTATTAGGATGGAATTGATTAGCAAAGCAGGCAAAGTGGGAAACTGACCCTCAAGGGCCCGAAAGGCCCCAAGTTGTCTGTTGCCGTAATTTATTAGGGTTAAATTAAGTTTAACCTTTAAATTAACTTGGTTATACTCCAATTCTATTATCACATTGCTATTTAATTCATGTTCTCGCTGTGGTTTCTTTGCTGTGAGGCGGATGCACCTCCTAAACCTGTTGATCCCGGAGTCGCTGCAGCGCCCCGCGGTTCCCGTAGACGTCGAGGGCGGCTCCACTCGATCCGTCTTGGCGACGCACGCGCCTCTCGCCCCCCCCCCCGGCGGGAAAACGATCGGCAGCGCGCGAGACCTGCACGTCCTCTTGTCAATGAACCTGCCCATCGGTCTCACTCCCTCTCCCATCGACTCGCCCGCTTTGATTCATCTGCTCCAGTGTTGTCTCCTCCTCTGATTACCGTCTCGGCCACTCCCCCCCCCCCCCACCCCCCACCCGACTCCCCCGCTCCCATTGTCGCCCGCTCTATTTGTCTCGTCTTATCTCCCCCGTCCATTATTTCTTCTCCCATAACCACTTGTGCTCTTTTTTTTTTCTTTCATTCTCCACGGCGTCGCTCTCTGTCTTTTATCTTAACCCCGCCCCCCTCCTCTCAAACACACACACACACACACACACACGCCCCCGTCTCTTCCCATGTCCCCGTTCTCATCAGACTCACACAGAGAGTGATGCACAAACACCATCCCTCACGTCTCCGATGAGTACCTTGTTATCGTCTTGTCGCCGCAGCGGCCCTCCGTCTGGCTTCGTCTCAGCTTGGATTCCGTCACTAATGGGGGGGGGCGCGCGTTGTTTTCGACAGCCACAGTTCCTCAGCGCTGACGCGCAGTGACGCGGCACAGCACCTCCAAAGGGATTGTGGGGGCGACGCCTCGGTCGGATTCACACGTTTACAAAGGCGCCGTTCTTTTTTTTGTTTTTAAACGTCATTTCTCTTTGACACAAACGCGCCGCAGGTTTTCAGAGGAAGGCGCCGACCCCTCGCGTGTGATGGACCCCACTGGGCCATGCTGTCCTTCGGTCCGAGTCTCCTCGCGTTCGGGGTCTCCTGTGGGGTCCTTTTTGTGAACGCGCTGCGTGAATGTACGACACGTCAGTACGCAGCGATGACAGAGTGTGCTTTTGCAGGTTCAGACGAATTTCAGGAGTTTCGCACGCGACTCCACAGGCTCCTCAGATCTGCAGAAAAGAAGCTAAGTGAAATTTCACAAAAAGCTTCAGCAGAAGCGCATGTTGGAGTCTGACTGCCTTTCGATCTCTCGGCCCGCTAATCGCTTCCACCGGGGTCTTTTGGGGCAACAACAAAGACTCACAGATTGTCTGTGCCAATCTGTTCCTTCTTTTGATTGCGTCCTTAACTAAATGCACTTGTTTTTTTTCCTTGTGAGCGCTGCTTTCATCTCTCTCAGAAGGGGGAGCTGACCCGGGACAGGGCTTTGAAAGGAGAAGCACGCCACAGATTGCAAAACCCGAAACGTTCCCACGTCACACATTATTCCTCATCGGCATTCAGAGAGACGAACAAAAGTCTTTTGCGAAAGTTGCAACAACAATTCCTCTTTGTGTTTCCCCCACTGTGCTTCTTTGCTTTGTTAATAGAAAAATGCAGCTTTATCAACACGCCTCGTTAACAGATAACTGCGAAACAGCCCTCGCAGAACATTTGCGAGCTGTGAGAGTTGAAGCCCGACCAGCTTTGTGACATCACGGCTCGGCCTTCTTCTTATTAGACCAGGCAGCCTACAGGAGGCCCCCCCGCCGGGTGTGCACACGCCGTCCTTTAGAGCGAGGTCGCAGGTCACCCACCGGACGCAAAGCTGACAGCTTTTAAAGCAGTCGTCGAGTAACCGTGACGTGCGTTAATATGCCTTGGATCAGGCGTCCCTTTCATGTTTTAATGTTTTATGAGGCGCTATGGAGACCAATCGCAGCGAGGGCGCATGTTTTTCCTCACAGTGCTGAAGGAGACGCTCGTTAGACTCGTTGGTTTTGAGCCACAGAATGTGCCGGTGGTTTGTGAGTCAATCGAAGGATCTCCGGCTCATTGGCAATCTTATTTCAATCGGGAAGCAAGGCTCTTAATTAAGAGCCTGGCCGCGCGTCTCTTGGAGCGCGAACAGAGGCGGAGTGTTAAATATTTCACCCAACAAGAATATTTTAAATATTTCATGTGTCGAAGGATTGATACGAGCTGAAACTACTCCATGAAAGATTAAAGGCCCGGCGTCCGTCCGAGCCGCAACGCATTCACCGCGCGGCCTGTTCGGCGGTTAAACCCGGGCCGCCGCAGGAACACATGCGATGCGGTCGCAGCGGTTCCTGCGTTCATGCATCGCCACAGGGAGAAGGTCTCTGCAGCGTTGGGGGGAGGCATTTTGTCTCGTTTCTTGAGACACCTAATGTAGCGTTCACGAAACCCCAAATCAGAAAACCTGTGGTTTTGCCAACGTTTGTTTTCAGGAAAAAATGACATGGTGCAGTAGAAAATAAATTTTTAGTTTTTATCAGTAGAATGAAAAATGAATATTCAGAGATTTTTATAGTGTAAATAACAAATACGTTTTGACAATGGAAAAATGAATTACAAAATTGGAATAAAAGCCATAGAGATCGAAATATCCTGCAACTTGATTTTAAAAAAATATATATTTTCTTTGACCAGCTAAATATGTATTTTGCCCATTTTTAAAATTCACACCAAATTGCTATTAATACTTTACAATCAAGTAAAAGACAAAAGAATTGAGTGAATGAAATAGTTTTATTATCATGACGTCACATGAATGTTAACAAACACCTGGGTGACATCAGCACTTGTAGAGTCTCTTGATCCGGAGAAGGTCGATTTGGGACATAGTCACTCTTTGCCCGATGGGAACTTTGGGGTCGGGGATCGGGATCATGGATTCTGTTCCCGGATTTGCGAAGGCCGTTCTGCAGATTTGGACAAAGGAAACATGAATCATCAAAAAAATATCATGCATAACTGAGTTTCTATAGTAAGAGAATAGAAATATGCCCTCCAATAAAGTGACCTTACTTTCCGTAGTGCATCACGGATGTGTAATCATACGGAGTGTTGAGATAATCCGAATCCTGTTTCACAAAGTTATACTGCATATCTGGCAAGCAAAAAGAAGATCATTAGACACCGACTGGACCCGCAGGACGCTTGGAGCGCTTCACAAACTACGGCGCGGACCCTCACCAGAAGAGATGTTGTCCCACTTGATTGAGACGTAATTGTCGCGGTCGGCGCGAGTGTGCTCGTGGTAGAAGCCCAGCGCGTGCATCAGCTCGTGCTCAACGATGCCGTTTACCACGCAGCCGAACCTCTGCAGTGACACCACCTGTAAGAACCCGACGCGGCCCACCGACGAGAAACACCTGACGGGGGACGGAGCCGGAGCCGGTTAGCGTGGACTCCGTGGTGTCACGTGATCAGCTGTATGAACATATGAATTACAGTGCTGGACGGACAGATGATTGGGTGCCATTGCTTTCAGCTGAAGGGAAGAGGGCCAGACATGTAAAAGCCCCATCTCAGAAACAAGTCCCCCAGACTGGGACCCATGCAAATGTTAATTCTTTGACTTTTGTGTCTCTTTGCATCTCTGTCCAGTTGTTTTTAGTCTCTCTGTTTGCGTCAAACCATCCAAAAATGCCAAAAATATACAACTGTTCTGCAATCAAAATGCTATAAATACCTTTAAAAAAGTGAATGTATTTGAAATTATGATGCTGCTGGCTCAGTACGCTGTGTAGATGTTATGGGTTACACATCTGGCAAAGTTCTGTTTAACTTTGCCGTGATACTGATTCATTCAATGTGATCTGTACGTTTTTTAGAGGAATGCTTTTTGACGTTGACCCACCCGGCTCTCGGTTGGATGCTCAGGTACGCGGTCTCACCGCGACGTGGAACGAAGCGGATGCAGGTTTTGGCCCTGAACTCGTTCATCGCGGCGTAAATCACACTCTTGTCGGTGTCGTCTAAAATCGAGAATTAAAGTCGCCCATTAATGGCATCAAAGATTCTGTGTGTGAATTAAATGCCTGTGTGCGAGGTTTCTTAAACGTACCGTAATTATCGCTCATCTCGAATGGGACTTCCACGAAGCCGCTAGCACCCTTTGGCCAGAGACAGCTATCTCTTGAATTACTGCACTTGATGGCATTCCTTTTTGTTGGAATCACCATATCTCCTTCCATCAGATAGCCATCTGACCCTGTAAAGAAAATAGAAAAGCAATGAACTCCAGTATGATTTCTATGACTAAATATAGAAATATTAGTGAAACTTACTACCCCAAACTTTAGTTGTGACTCACCGTTGTTCATCCTCATAATAACTGTGGTTAGATCCTCTTCTATTAAACATACGTGGAAAAAAAACAGTCATTTTTTACATCAAATCCCATTGGTCATACCTGATTTTGACTTCCATTTAGGTTAGGTCTCTTACCCTTAGCAGTGTCATGATCCTGTGGGGAAAAAAAGTAGAAGGTAAACAACATGTCCTGCAGCATAACCCCAATAACTCAGACACAGAACACCACCAATGATACGGGAGACTGTGGAGGAAACGAGATGCTCTCGGCAATACTCAGTGAGTTAGGACTTACGATGCCCTCTTCGGCACAACTGAGGCCCAGAACCAGAAGAAGAGAAAACACTGCTCTGAGATCCATATTTGTCTGAAGGTGCTGATGCTCGTAGACGACGCTTTTGGATGCGGAAGTCCATGTGGGGCCGTCTTTATACACCGCGGTCTGTGTGCAGAGATTAGAGCAAGGTGTCGGATGGGCCTGAACACACAGCTAATGGGAGTGCACACTGTTGCCTCAAGGGGTAGATGTTGTTCTGAGGAGGGGTGGGGTGTGTGAGGGGGGGGTTACAGTACAAAGACCAAAGGCTGCGGTCAACTCGCTTAGCATCAGATTTCAGACGGCCTTTTTAAACAGCAGGGAATCTCCGAATGAGATCTGGACCCGTCGTGAACGTTTATTCTGAAAATAACGGATCGCTAACAATATAAAACAAATAATAGGGTCATTTTTATATTAATAGTGCGTTGAATGTTTTGGGGTTTTGGACCGATTGTAAATAAGCTATTTAATGACGTCCCGTTGGGCTGTGAGACTGTTCTCTAGGATTAATCAAGGAAATAGTCACCATTTGTTAATGAGAAAATAACTTTTTCCTAGCTACAAAACAAATTATTTTTCATTTTCATCAATTACAAAAACACATGCTTAGCTGAAATATGCAACACCAACTCAGATTGAATCCTCAATGAATTCATTGAGGGACAGATAATAAGGAGCTGTAATAAATGTATGAGCAGAGAAAAAGAAAAGAGAATAAAAAAAACTACTAATTAATACTGATTGACCGCTGTCTGTAGTTTCTTTATAAAACATAGTCACTCAATATTTCAATGTCAACCTTTTTGCAATTATTTGCAGCAACCCCCCCCCCCCCAAGTAAAACCCCAACAACCTTTGTTTAAAAGTTTTATTAAGTTTAAGTATTTTTCTTGTTTGACTCGTTGGTTTTCATTTGCAGAATTAACTGAAATGATTGGGTGGGGGGGTAGTTATCTTGTGTCCTAACACATATGATGTTTTCAAAGGCCGGGTTGCCTGAAACACAGCAGCACTCTCTATGTTCAGAAAACCCAAAATTTTGAAATAAACTCAATTATGACAACATTGCCACATATTTGCCCTCCATCTTTGTTGTATCTCATTAAATTACTCTCTATGGTTTTGTTAACACTGTAATCTATTTCCCCTTTATTTTACAGTAATCTACTGGCAGCCACATTTCCTGTATTCTACTGTAATTCTACCGCATGCTCACTGTAAATTACGACAACAGCATACTGCTGAAAAATAAACACAGTACAGTGCTGTATAGAAACAGCATTATACAGTTATTTTACTGTTCCTACCACCATGCCCATGAACAGTTATACACTGTAAATTTTTACAGTACTGTAAAATGTATATTTACAGTATGACGCTTATAATTTATTAATTTAAATGAGTTACATTTCAAAATAATGTTGTATTGCACTTAGTACTGAACTCTTTATAAAATTTACAAGAAAAACCTTTTTTCACTATAATGACCTATGTGTCTACTAATGAGAGAATATTATTCTCATCTAACATAAGGCGTAAATATTTCATTTATATGAAATAACATTCGCCCGTCTGCAACAGTCCGCCAAATGCTTCATGAGCATCGCAACGCACGACCAAAACCGAGTCGGACTGCCGGAGTCGACTGCTATCCAGCTCGGTCCACTTTAGCGCTTTGTTTATAGTCATGAAAATGATCAAACTTTCCCACCCTGATTACAATCACGGATCGATAATGTCTATACATTTCTTTACACTGTCTTGAACAGATTAGAATCAGAAGCCATTTATTGTCATATGTTACACATAGAGGAATTTGACTTGGTGAATTAGTGCGATGTAAGAACAAAATAAGTTATAGTTTTTACATTGAAATTGCTAAATAAGAAGTAGACACTTGATGCAATGTGATTATATGATGTGAGTATTGGGCGGAGGTAGAGTCAACCCATAAATGAATAAATAAAGTAGTATACCGCAACTTTAAACAGTAGCGTGATGTAAAAAATATTTTCTACCAAGACCTCAACGGTTGCAATATTTTACAGTATTCAACTGTATTGACGATTAACAGTATGCTACTGTTGAGAATTCCTCGTAATTTGTTACACTGAACGTTTCACACGTTTATTTAAAAAAAAAAATGACATGGTCTAGTAGAAAACAACTTCAAATGTAAAACATTTCATGTTAGTAGAATGAAAATGAATACTTTTTTTGTCGACCATCAAAAATATAATTATCGTATATTTGAAAGATTAATTGTTAAAATGGAAGCAGCAGGGACCAAGATTTCCTGTGTGAAGTGAAAAAAAATATTTTGTCTCGACAAATTGCTATTTATACTTTTCTATCAAGTAAAAGACAAAAGAATTGAGTGAATGAAATAGTTTTATTATCATGACGTCACATAAATGTTAACAAACACGTGGGTGACATCAGCACTTGTAGAGTCTCTTGATCCGGAGAAGGTCGATTTGGGACATAGTCACTCTTTGCCCGATGGGAACTTTGGGGTCGGGGATCGGGATTATGGACTCTGTTCCCGGATTTGCGAAGGCCGTTCTGCAGATTTGGACACAGGAAACATGAATCATCCAAAAAATATATCATGCATAACTGAGTTTCTATAGTAAGAGAATAGAAATATGCTCTCCAATAAAGTGACCTTACTTTCCGTAGTGCATCACGGATGTGTAATCATACGGAGTGTTGAGATAATCCGAATCCTGCTTCACAAAGTTGTACTGATTATCTGGCAAGCAAAAAGAAGATCATCAGACACAGACTAGGCCAGCAGGACGCATGGAGGGCTTCACAAACTACGGCGCAGACGCTCACAAGAAGCGATGTTGTCCCACTTGATTGAGATATAATTGTCGCGGTCGGCGCGAGTGTGCTCGTGGTAGAAGCCTAGCGCGTGCATCAGCTCGTGCTCGACGATGCCCCTTTGCACACAGCCGTTCCTCTGCAGTGACACCACCTGTATGTCCCCGATGCGGCCTACAAACGAGGAACACCTGACGGGGGGGGGGAGATGGAGCCAGTTAGCGTGGACTCCATGGTGTCACGTGATCAGCTGTATGAACATAATAATTACACTGCTGGATGGACAGATGTTTGGGCGCCATTGCTTTCAGCTAAAGGGAAGAGGGCCAGACATGTAAAAGCCCCCTCTCAGAAACAAGTCCCCCAGACTGGGACCCATGCAAATGTTAATTCTTTGACTTTTTTGTCTATTTGCATGTCTGTCCAGTTGTTGTTGTTGTTGTTCTTCTTCTTTTTAGTCTCTCTGTAACCGGTTTGAATCAAACCATCCAAAAAAGCCAAAGATATACAACTGTTCTGCAATCGATCTGCTATAAATACCTTTACTAAAGTTAATGTATTTGAGATTATGATACTGCTGCCTCAGTACACTGTGTAGATGTTATGGGTCACACATCTGGCAAAGTTCTGTTTAACTTTGCCGTGATACTGATTCATTGGATGTGTGCTCTGTACGTTTTTAGAGGAATGCTTTTAGACGTTGACCCACCCGAGTCTCGATTGGATGCTCAGGTACGCGATCTCACCGCGACGTGGAACGAAGCGGATGCAGGTTTTGTCCCTGAACTCGTTCATCGCGGCGTAAATCACGCTCTTCTCAGTGTCGTCTAAAATCAGGAATTAAAGTCGCTCATTAGTGGCATCGAAGATTCTGTGTGCGAATTAAACGCCTGTGTGCGAGGTTTCTTAAACTTACCGTAATCATTGCTCATCACGAATGGGACTTCCACGTAGCCGCTAGCCCCCCTTTGCCAGAGACAGCTATATTTTGCATTACTGCACTGCATGGCATTCCTTTTTGTTGGAATCACCATATCTCCTTCCAACAGATAGCCATCTGACCCTATAAAGGAATTAGAAAAGCGATGAACTCCAGTATGATTTCTATGACTAAATATAGAAATATTAGTGAAACTTACTACCCCAAACTTTAGTTGTGACTCACCGTTGTTCATCCTCATAATAACTGTGGTTAGATCCTCTTCTATTAAACATACGTGGAAGAAAAAGTCATTTTTTACATCAAATCCCATTGGTCATACCTGATTTTGACTTTCATTTAGGTTAGGTCTCTTACCCTTAGCAGTGTCATGATCCTGTGGGGAAAAAAGTAGAAGTTAAACAACATGTCCTGCAACATAACCCCAATAACTCGGACACAGAACACCACCAATGATACGGGAGACTGTGGAGGAAACGAGATGCTCTCGGCGATACTCAGTGAGTTAGGACTTACGATGCCCTCTTCGGCGCAACTGAGGCCCAGGCCCAGAACCAGAAGAAGAGAAAACGCTGCTCTGAGCTCCATCTTTGTCTGAAGGTGCTGATGCTCGTAGACGACGCTTTTGGATGCTGATGTACAAGCGGGGCCGACTTTATACGCCGCAGTCTGTGTGCAGAGATTAGAGCAAGGTGTCGGATGGGCCTGAACACACAGCTGATGGGAGTGCCCACTGTTGCCTCAAGGGGTAGATGTTGTTCTGAGGAGGGGTGGGGTGTGTGTGTGTGGGGGAGTTACAGTAAAATGACCAAAGGCTACTGTCAACTCGCTTAGCATCAGATTTCAGATGGCCTTTTTGAACAGCAGGGAAGCTCCGAATGAGATCCGGACCCGTCGTGAACTTTTATTCTAAAAATAGCGGATCGCTGACAAAATAAAACAAATAATTGGGGCATTTATATATTTATAGTGCGTTGAATGTTTGTGGGTTTTGGACCGATTGTAAACAAGCTATTTAATGACGTCCCGTTGGGCTGTGAGACTATTCTCTAGGGTTAATCAAGGAAATAGTCACCATTTATTAATGTGAAATTAACTTATTCCTAGCTATGAAACGAATTATTTTTAATTTTCATCAATTACAAAAACACATGCTTAGCTGAAATATGCAACACCAACTCAGATTGAATCCTCAATGAATTCATTGAGGGACAGATAATAAGGAGCTGTAATAAATGTTTGAGCAGAGAAAAAGAAAAGAGAAAAAAAACTACTAATTAATAGTGATTGACAGCTGTCTGTAGTTTCTTTATAAAACTTAGTCACTCAATATTTCAATGTCAACCTTTTTGTAATTATTTTATTGTTAGACTCGTTTGCTTTTCAGTCACAGAATGAACTGAAATGATGGGGGGGGGGGGGGGGTTATTAATCTTGTGTCCTTACACATATGATGCTTTCAAAGGCCGGGTTGCCTGAAACACAGCAGCACTCTCTGTGTTCCGGAAACCCCAAATTTTGAAATAAACTCAATTATGACAACATTGCCACATATTTGCCCTCCATCTTTGTTGTATCTCATTAAATTACTCTCTATCGTTTTGTTAACACTGTAATCTATTTCCACTCTAATTTACAGTAATCTACTGGCAGCCACATTTCCTGTATTCTACTGTAATTCTACAGCATGCTTACTGTAAATTACGACCACAGCTTACTACTGAAAAATAAACACAGTGCTGTATAGAAACAGCATTATACTGTTATTTTACTGTTCCTACCGTCATTCCCATGAACAGTTATTTACTGTAAATTTTTACAGTACTGTACAATGTATATTTACAGTATGATGCTTATCATTTATTGAATAAAATCAGTTCCATTTCAAAATAAAACCCCTTTAGAATTTCTAACATAAAAAGGACTCAAACAAGAGATAGCCTTTCAAAAACATACTTTTATTATAGTTAAAGCAGTGTCAAACATACACAGTAATCACATTTTTAAAAATACAAATCAAACCTAAAAATGGATTTATTACAACAAATGCAAACATTTTCAACAACAAAAAACATTAAAAATACTTAAATAACTGTTGAATACAATTGGAAAACATTCTCAACAATCTACAACCAAGACAAACTCTGGAACTAAATTTTTAGGGAACTAAACACCAATTGTAAAAAGTGTTACCCAGGGAGAAGGAGAGGTGGTACACTGCATCCTGGTGCTCTTTTTTCCAATGTCCTGTGTGGAAATATGGAGACGGCCACATAAAGTCCCACTCAAAGTCAGAGAGGTTTTTTATCAGCGTGGACACATGGGGATGGAGATTTGTTGCCTTCTTCTGGACCAGCTTCCCTGTCCTTGGAGACACCACCATCCCCTGGTTGTTCTTTGTCCTTCTTTCTGGATTCAGCCCAAGGAAGCACAAGACTGTGATAAAAGAGAAGGAATATTAGGTGTCGTATTGCACTTAGTACTCAACTCTTGATAAGATTTAAAAGAAAAACTTGTTTTCACTTTTCACTATAATGACCTATGTGTCTACTAATGAGAGTATATTATTCTCATCAAACATAAGGCGTAAATATTTAATTTATATGAAATAATATTCGCTCCTCTGTAACAGAGTCTGCCAAATTCACATAAGCCTCCTTTAGGTTTCACAACATGAATAAAAGATCGTATCTTCTGTGGGATCGTTGAATTAACAGTTAAATGAATATAACGTTACCAAATGCTGTAGCCGGAATACTACCAAGCACACAGGAGACCCAGGAGAGTTAAAGCCCCGTTATTATTGGACATTGCTGCAATCCGGTCACCATGCTGCCGACAATCCGAAGTTGTATTGGGTGCTCCCTCCTTTTGCTTGACGCACGCTCCTGATCTTGAATCTAGAATCTATTGCTCTTCCTTGTGGTCCCGGATGTTGTGATTGAATTTTGTGTTACACATAGAGGAATTTAACTTGGTGAATTAGTGCGATGTAAGAACAAAATAAGTTATAGTTTTTACATTGAAAGTGCTGAATAAGAAGTAGACACTTGATGCAATGTGATTATATGATGTGAGTAGTGGGCGGAGGTAGAGTCAACCCATAAAGGAATAAATACAGTAGTATACCGCAACTTTAAACAGTAGCGTGCTGTAAAAAATATTTTCTTTCAAGACGTCAACCGTTGCAGTATTTTACAGTATTCAACTGTATTGACGAATAACTGTATGCTGCTGTTGAGAATTCCTCGTAATTTTACAGTAATTTGTTACAGTGAACGTTTATTTTCACATAAAAATAGTAGAAAAAAACTTAAAATATAAAACATTTTATGTTAGTAGAATGAAAGTGAATACTTTTTTTTATCGACCATCAAAAATTTAATTATCATAAATTTAATTGTGAAAGCAGCCGGGACCAAAATATCCTGTAACTGAAAAAATATATTTTGTCTCGACACTGGGTCATTTTCTTTGACCCGCTCAACGTGTAGATTGCCCATTTAAAATTCACAACAAATTGCTATTTGTACTTTACTATCAAGTAAAAGAATTGAGTGAATTAAATAGTTTTATTATCATGACGTCACATGAATGTTAACAATCACGTGGGTGACATCAGCACTTGTAGAGTCTCCTGATCCGGAGAAGGTCGATTTGGGACATAGTCACTCTTTGCCCAATGGGAACATTGGGGTCGGGGATCGGGATTATGGACTCTGTTCCCGCATTTGCGAAGGCCGTTCTGCAGATTTGGACACAGGAAACGTGAATCGTCAAAAAAATATCATTCATAACTTAGTTTCTTTAGTAAGAGAATAGAAATATGCCCTCCATTAAAGTGACCTTACTTTCCGTAGTGCATCACGGATGTGTAATCATACGGAGTGTTGAGATAATCCGATTCCTGCTTCACAAAGTTGTACTGATTATCTGGCAAGCAAAAAGAAGATCATTAGACACAGACTAGGCCAGCAGGACGCATGGAGCGCTTCACAAACTACGGCGCAGACGCTCACAAGAAGCGATGTTGTTCCACTTGATTGAGATGTAATTGTCGCGGTCGGCGCGAGTGTGCTCGTGGTAGAAGCCCAGCGCGTGCAACAGCTCGTGCTGGACGATGCCCCTTTGCACGCAGCCGTTCCTCTGCAGTGACACCACCTGTCTGTCCCCGATGCGGCCCACAAACGAGGAACACCTGACGGGGGGGGGGGGGGGGGGACAGAGCCGGATAGCGTGGACTTCGTGGTGTCATGTGATCAGCTATATGAACATAATAATTACACTGCTGGATGGACAGATGTTTGGGCGCCATTGCTTTCAGCTAAAGGGAAGAGGGCCAGACATGTAAAAGCCCCCTCTCAGAAACAAGTCCCCCAGACTGGGACCCATGCAAATGTTAATTCTTTGACTTTTTTGTCCATTGGCATGTCTGTCCAGTTGTTCTTGTTCTTCTTTTTAGTCTCTCTGTAACCGGTTTGAATCAAACCATCCAAAAAAGCCAAAGATATACAACTGTTCTGCAATCGATCTGCTATAAATACCTTTACTAAAGTTAATGTATTTGAGATTATGATGCTGCTGCCTCAGTACACTGTGTAGATGTTATGGGTCACACATCTGGCAAAGTTCTGTTTAACTTTGCCGTGATACTGATTCATTGGATGTGTGCTCTGTACGTTTATAGAGGAATGCTTTTAGACGTTGACCCACCCGAATCTCGATTGGATGCTCAGGTACGCGATCTCACCGCGACGTGGAACAAAGCGGATGCAGGTTTTGTCCCTGAACTCGTTCATCGCGGCGTAAATCACACTCTTCTCAGTGTCGTCTAAAATCAGGAAATAAAGTCGCTCATTAGTGGCATCGAAGATTCTGTGTGTGAATTAAACGCCTATGTGCGAGGTTTCTTAAACTTACCGTAATCATTGCTCATCACGAATGGGACTTCCACGTAGCCGCTAGCACCCCTTTGCCAGAGACAGCTATATTTTGCATTACTGCACTGCATGGCATTCCTTTTTGTTGGAATCACCATATCTCCTTCCAACAGATAGCCATCTGACCCTATAAAGGAAATAGAAAAGCGATGAACTCCAGTATGATTTCTATGACTAAATATGGAAATATTAGTGAAACTTATTACCCCGAACTTGTGACTCACCGTTGTTCATCCTCATAATAACTGTGGTTAGATCCTCTTCTATTAAACATATGTGGAAGCAAAACAGTCATTTTTTACATCAAATCCCATTGGTCATATCTGATTTTGTCTTTTATATAGGTTAGGTCTTTTACCCTTAGCAGTGTCATGATCCTGTGGGAAAAAAAAGTAGAAGGTGAACAACATGTCCTGCAGCATAACCCCAATAACTCAGACACAGAACACCACCAATGATACGGGAGACTGTGGAGGAAACAAGATGCTCTCTGCGATACTCAGTGAGTTAGGACTTACGATGCCCTCTTCGGCACAACTGAGGCCCAGAACCAGAAGAAGAGAAAACGCTGCTCTGAGATCCATCTTTGTCTGAAGGTGCTGATGCTCGTAGACGATGCTTTTAGTCAACGCGGGGCCGACTTCATACACCGTGGTCTGTGTGCAGAGATTAGTGCAAGGTGTCGGATGGGCCTGAACACACAGCTGATGGGAGTGCCCACTGTTGCCTCAAGGGGTTGATGTTGTTCTGAGGGGAGGTGGAGTGTGTGTGTGTGTGGGGGGCGGGGGGGGGGGGGGTGGGTTACAGTACAATGACCAAAGTACGGTGTTCATTTTAGGACATCCTCAGATCTCGGACTCAAGCGTCAGACTCAAACGAAAGGGCGTCCGGTCTCAGACCAAAAGTCCTCAGACTAAGGTGAAAGGGCTTCAGTCTCAGAAAAAACGTAATTCTTAGACTAAACGGCGTCAGACCAAACTCCGTCAGACCAAACTCCGTCAGACCAAACTCCGTCGGACCAAACGGCGTCATTCTTCATCCGTGTTGCTGAAGCTAACGTTAGCAGTTTTTTCGCTAGCTAACGCACTGCCATTGGAACATACACTCACCGGCCACTTTATTAAGTACCCCATGCTAGTAACGGGTTGGACCCCCTTTTGCCTTCAGAACTGCCTCAATTCTTCGTGGCATAGATTCAACAAGGTGCTGGAAGCATTCCTCAGGGAGTTTGGTCCATATTGACATGATGGCATCACACATTTGCCGCAGATTTGTCGGCTGCACATCCATGATGCGAATCTCCCGTTCCACCACATCCCAAAGATGCTCTATTGGATTGAGATCTGGTGATTGTGGAGGCCATTTGAGTACAGCAAACTCATTGTCATGTTCAAGAAACCAGTCTGAGATGATTCCAGCTTTATGACATGGCGCATTATCCTGCTGAAAGTAGCCATCAGAAGTTGGGTACATTGTGGTCATAAAGGGATGGACATGGTCAGCAACAATACTCAGGTAGGCTGTGGCGTTGCAACGATGCTCAATTGGTACCAAGGGGCCCAAAGAGTGCCAAGAAAATATTCCCCACACCATGACACCACCACCACCAGCCTGAACCGTTGATACAAGGCAGGATGGATCCATGCTTTCATGTTGTAGACGCCAAATTCTGACCCTACCATCCGAATGTCGCAGCAGAAATCGAGACTCATCAGACCAGGCAACGTTTTTCCAATCTTCTATTGTCCAATAGAAAAAAACTGTCTGTAAACATTCATTATTTAACACGCTGCTGACGGTCTCAGCTGGAAAGACCAGCCACAAACAAAAAAAAACTCCAAATCCAGACATGGGCTGTTTAGAACGATGAATATTTAGATTTATCGAAAGGCCTCGCTAATAAATCATTGGCCCCCCCTTGTGGATCCGTCTACCAGGGAAGAGGGGGCGCCATAAACAGATTTAGGATCTGATTTCACATGTCAAGGCCGGCAGCTTCATGTGGAGATTCCATCATAGCAGCCTTTTACACGACGTGGTGGTCCCCCGCGCTGCATCACAATAATGTGGCATTTATTGTGTGTGTGTGTGTGTGTGTGTGTGTGTTTTAAAGAGAGACACACTGCAGGTGCTGCCTGTGTGAACTCCTGTCCCTGCAAGCCCAATAAAGTCCTACGGATGCGTGAGTTCACCAGCATTTGCGTCGTGCATTTTTGCTTCTTTGCACAATCCTGTGTGTGTGTGTGTGTGCGCGTGTGCGTCCGCCTGATCCGCGTCAGTGTGCACAGGTGATCCAATTTGTGTTTCGGCGACAGAGCACAGCACGAGTAATGCTCAATGATGTACGAGCCGTCCTTTCAGCTGAGCTTCATCCCTAATGGACCCCCCTCCCCCCCGCCCGAGTAGTTCTCATTCAACTGGCTGTCGGTCCGGTGCCACTCGCCAAAAGCGCTTTCTCTCCAAACATTTTTATAGTGGTAGAATTCCCACTTGCGCTTTCCCCTTTGTCCTCCTGTATTTTTCTTTTTGCCGCCTTCAGTGGACTTAAACCTCATCTTTGATCCTGCTGGTTTCAACCACGCTTCAGGGAGCTGCATGAGGGCAAGTTCACTCCAGTTTTTAATCACAGCTTAAAACTGTGTCTAAAAGGTACAGCAGTCCCACATCTTGAGCTCTTACATGTGTGAGTTTTCATAAAGGCTGCAAACATGTTGATTTCCAACAGGGGGAATTTTAGCCCACAATGAACTCAGACACTTTGGCAGCCCACTCCTACAGGTAAATGTGATGCTTCTTCCATCCGTACATCTTTGGCACTTGGAGACGTCACATTGGGCTCTGCAAAATTCAAATGGCAATTTCTCATTACACTTTCAGTCACTAATGGAAGAAAAGGCTTTCGTTTCTCGTTTCCCTGCATGACTTCCGTTGCATTAGGAGGTGGACTTGTGTGGTGGGGGTTGGGGGGCGGGGGTGGAGCAGATGGGAAATTTTGGCACAGGAACACCAAACAACGCTAATGGCCCACACACCCCCCCATTACCCTCCACTGCGGCGGGGTACATCTCGGCCTTCTACTCGCATGTCCAAGGACGACAGCGGACCAGCGATATCAGTTCAGCCAACAGACTCCCGAACAACAGCGCTCGGGGTTCAGGGCGCACCGAGAGGACCCCGCCCTGTGAAATGAAACGCATTAGCGCGCTCCACTCTAGCTCCCCCCCCCCCCCCCCCCCCCCCCTCTCCTCCTCCTCACACAGATGGCCTACACGCTCGCCCTTAAACTTGGCACGCCGAAGCAGCGACCCACCCCCCCACCCCCCCCCCCCACCCCCCACGCACCGCGTTCACACCGGACGCATCGTGTGCTTCTTACAAGCGGCTCTCAAATCGAGACGGATGTTACTGTTACTTACTCTCCGGATGACTCGTTTCCCGACTGCTACTTTTTGTAGCGTCAGTAAATCAAGAGTAATGGCAAAATCTTTAACAGGTTTCTAAAAAGCAGCTCTTTGTCTCCATGTCTCCCCTTCTCTCTTCTCTCTTCTCTGGAATGACGTCAATCAGTGAAGGTAAACATCTTGTTTACACTAATTGACATTCAGACGAACGCGGACAAATGTAATACAGAGTCTTAATTTGTATAAATTACCAGACCGAGAGTCAGGCAAACAGTGAATCAGATCAGGTGTTTTATTGTTACAATTCAATGCGTCAAGCTTTAGAAGGCGGATTTTTAGGATTCTATTCTAAAAGGCTCCATATGCAGGAAAAACAAATGTTATATTCACAATCAGCCCATGTCATCATAGTCCCGCCTAGGCAAGTCCCAGAAGTGTTTCATTATGGGATGGCAGAGTATGACTCATCACGTTTCCCCGGGCCTGTCGAGATCCGATGACGTTGGAGAAGTGGTTTGAAGCCCGTTTCCCAACTTCCACTCTAAATCCACTGATATGAAAAGAGTTCTTTTGCTTTTACGGTATGAATTATTTTGCTATTTTGAATAAATTAAATAAAATGCATTCCCTTGACACCCTTCATTATTCCGGTAGGTACAATTAAAATTGCAATATACTTTTTCAATACGTGATTTAATTATTGATTTACTTTGTACAAGAATATAATTAGATTAATATAAAAATGTAAAATGATTAAAGAGATCATTATTTTTTAGGTTGTACTATAACTATCTGTACTATAACAAAGAAATACAACATGTAGACTCCCGTCGGCCACATTATGTTAGCTAATTAACCCTAATTTAGCTACCTAGCCCCAATTAAGCTAATTAGCAGATGTTAGCATGCTAGAGTCAACCAGGATGGTGCACATGGTGAATACCGGCTAATGTTAGCAACCCTTCATTAGCACTTAGCTCCAAGCACAACTCTGACCAAGAAAACGCATGCACAGTCTGCTGAGTCTTGTCACAAATGGACGTGCTGCTAAAACATCTGCAGACAGCTGTGCTGATTACATAGTATACTGCTTTGCATGTTGTAAAGAATTTGGGATTTTAAATAAAATAAGCCCTCTGTTCCAAAAACTCTTGTTGCAAAAGAGTGGGCCTGCTCGGGGTTATGGGATTTTGTTTAGTGGGTTGCTGTTTATTTGGCTTTTCTTTGCACAGGTCACACCCAGGCTGGGTGGGAACACTGTGAGTGCACAGATTATTGTGTCGGATTAGACCGAGCATCGTTCTCACAGCGCGGTATGAAAGCTGTTCTTTTTTCATTATAAGATGAAGAGGTCTGTTTATTACGAGGTGTGATTTAATGGATCGCCACTTTGAGCTGTAAATAATTATGGCTCAAGGTGAAAATGCACTTGGCAGCAACTTTAAATGAGGATTCAAGACAAATTAGTCATTTGACCTAAATTATTAAACCTACTTTTACATATGCTACATGCGACAAAATAGCTGAATACATTTTCCTTTTTAAATGTTCTTTCTCTAAATCTTCCTCTCCTTCTCGACTTCCTTCACCTCCTTCTTTTAAATTCCCCAGTCAGTGTATACAAGCTTACTCATTTAAACATTTCACCCAGATGTAGAAAATCCCCTAATGAGACTTTAGGCGCTGCTATTTTTCATCTTCATCGTTCCGCTGAGCTGTATTTAACATCACATGGAATAAGCGCCCTTCACTTAACAAGACTCGGTGGAAGAATTCAAATTCATTAAATCTCCGAAAACTCTCAGCCCAAAATTAATTTGCACAAGACCGCAACAGTTGGTGCTTTGTGAAGCAACGGCACGTGCCTCGCCATTCATGGAGGTTTGTGTGCTTGGTGTAGTGCTGCAGTTGCAGCCTCCTTGAAGCGAGCAGGCGTATCGCCAGCTCTGTGCCGCTGATACATATGAAGAACCGTGGCCCTCGCGTCCAAGAGCGCGGCTCGCCGAGAGATCTTCAGAAGCCATTTCCTGCCTGGCGTAATGAGATTTTGGAGCCTGCTGGCAGGACACCTTCCCAATGGGAAAAGTTATGGATGTTGCATAGACACACACGCCCGCCCCCCCTTGGAGGTGTTACGGATAGCTGCACTTTGCAAAGCCAGCCAGCAGGCAGCACTGTGAGCCGCCGCCGCCGCCGGGCCTCGTTGGGACAACCGGCGCCGCAGGACAGTTTCTTGGCGCCGGTGGCCCGATCTTCAGAGGGGCGCCAGACACTCCGTCCCCGGTGGGCTCTCGCCGTGTGCGCCGCTAGCCAACCGTGAAGAAAGCCCCGGCGGGGCCGCGCGTCAGGCCAGTCGTGTGAGTGCTGGCCCCGGTTGGGGGGGGGGGGGGGTGGGCGGGAGGCTGGCTATCGACGGAGAGAGCGGCCAATCTGGACTTTATCCGTCCCTACAGATGTCCGATTAGTGGTGTTTAGGGAAACGGAACTGCCACAACAGGCCCACCCTGCCAGACCCGTAGCACGGGATGGCAAAAGGCCACAAAGGCTCACTTAACTGTTAATACTGTCAGTGTGGGGCTTTTTTCTTTTTTTTTTTTTGCTTGGTGACCTTTACCGACACATCCTTGGGCCTCGCAGGCTCCCGCTTAACCGTGAAGGTCTTTTTTTTATAATGAGCTTCCAAATTTACCAGCATGTCCTCGTAAAGGTCTGTAGGTTTATTCCTCGTAAAACCTGCACGCGGTCGGGCCGACCATCCTCCGGTCACGGCCCGTTTGCTGGGCTCCCAGCGCATGTCGGCGCATTAAAGCGGTTGCAGGCGTCGGATCGGAGGCGAGAGTGCAGAGGCGGGAGGAATACTTTCTGTCCCCACTGGGATTTGCAGTCAGCGTTTTAATGTTGCATCGCTCATCACCCGCACCGTTCCAGAGGTGAATGAGCAGTCTCCAATTAGGCTGACTTTAAATTACATGTTCTCTCGTGTTTTTTACAACACACATTAAAGCAAACGGATATCTTTTCCCGCTGGAACTAAGTTGTTGCATACCCGTTTTTCCTGCACTGTATTTGATTGTATTATCGTTGGATTTACAGAACTCAGACGGTTTTAAATTATAAGCATATCATCTGTAGTTGTTACTCCATGAATTCCTTCTCATCCTTTATTTTTAAATTGTTTATTCTATATATATAATATTAAGGTGAAAAAGCATACTGATAAAAGCTAAAACACACCATTGTCACAGGAGACTCATTCTTCTTCTTTTTGGCAGTGCTGGTGTATAAACTGAATAATATTCTATAAACTATGATCATTTCTCTCTAGCCTTGGAGAAATTGAGTATGAAACCCATTTGTGCAACAATTGCAGCCATCTGTAGCTGATGCGACTGTGCATTAACGATGGGGAGATGAATGACTGGTGGCTTCGGGCCTCTCATCAACAATAAAGTGTGACTTGTCAGAACTGCTCAATTCTTCGTTTGGTCTAACGGAAAGTAATCGGGTACCTCAAAAGATCAAGAAAACACCAAATATTCAGCTGCAAACTGCAAAAATTTTGGGGAAAAAACGTATAGGGAATAAAAGTGTGCAGCATTGGAAGTAACCCAGGAACAGTGGAACGCAGATGGAGGATGTACGCTGGAATAAGTCTTCAGTGTCACTTCAGGGGATCATCTGCCTGTTCTCTTTGATGCCCTGATGCCTATATATTGTGTCTTCTTGAAGCCGTCACTGTCCGTGGTGCTGAAGCATGCAGCGGTTAGCACACACAACCCCCCGCCCCCCCCCTCCCTCGACTACATCCGATATTCCGCGCCGTTACCCGCGCTCGTCTGGTCGGGTGCAGAACCGAGTGATACATCAGACGGAACCGCCGGCTGGTTTCCTGTCATCTCCTCGAGATGGTTTGCATGACATAAAGCCTGCGCGAACATAATGGATGCAGCTGTATGCAGTCAAGCTCCATAACCCCCCCCCCCCCCACGTAACGTGGGCGCAAAGACGAATCTGTCCTCTAAATCTCCCACCTCCAGCCTCCACAGTCATCTCTCTCTCTCTCTCTCTCTCTCTCTCTCTCTCTCTCTCTCTCTCTCTCTCTCTCTC